>NC_069500.1:70460697-70550697 GCF_027579735.1 Bombina bombina | reverse complement strand
TGAGTGCTCACTACTTTACATTGTAGCAAAGTATCATTTCTTAAGTGTTGTCACATGAAAAGATATAATAAAATATTTACAAAATTGTGAGGGGTGTACTCACTTTTGTGAGATACTGTAGTTATATGCAGGTATTAGTGCAATGCAATCTAATGGGTTAGAGCATTTTCCTGTTGTGCCTTTATGTCGCTTTCGTTTTAGTTTATGAACAGAGGGAATTCCATGCTTGTTTTATAAAGCTGGTTGTTATATAACTATATAATAATACAATGACGTCCCTGTTTGTATCTCTAGAGGATATCTGAACTGGAAGGTGAAAATACGCTGTTGAAAGAAGAAAAAGAGGAACTGAACAACAAGATCCTATTGCGCTGTGAAGGTGAGTCAAACTATTGGCAGCATATTTACATATGACAAATAGATATTTATCCTTTTCATTCTGTCAGTTTGTCACTGATTTTCCCTTCTATAAAAGGAAGCAATGATTTTAGTCTCACATATCAAACTGTAAGATGATTATTGTATTTCTTCATCTGTTGTATCTGTGCATTAAAGCGATATGAAACCCAATTTTTTTTCTTTCATGATTCAGATTGACAATGCAATTTTAAGCAACTTTCTAATTTACTCCTATTATTAAATTTTCTTCATTCTCTTGATATCTTTATTTGAAAAAGCAGGAATGTAAGCTTATGAGCCGGACCATTTTTGGTTCAGAACCTGGGTAGCTCTTGCTGATTGGTGGCTAAATTACATTCCTGCTTTTCAAATAAAGATTCAAAGGGAACAAAGAAAAATTGATAATAGGAGTAAAATAGAAAATTGTTTAAAATTGCATGCTCTATCTGAACCATAAAATAAACAGATTGGGTTTTATATCCCTTTAAAGGGACATAATACTCATATGCTAAATCACTTGAAACTGATGCAGTATAACTGTAAAAAGCTGACAGGAAAATATCACCTGAGCATCTCTGTGTAAAAAAGGAAGATATTTTACCTCACAATCTCCTCAGCTCAGCAGTGTAAGTTCTGTGTAAAAAGTTTTACTCAGCTGCTCCCAGCTGCAGGTAAAAATAAAAAAATAAATGAAGAAATGAACAGCAGCCAATCAGCATCAGCAGTGCTGAGGTCATGAACTCTTACGTGTTTTCTCATGAGATTTGACTTTTAGTCTCATGAGATTTCATAGTAAGCTTCCTTTACCTGATTGGTGAAATAATATGAGAGTTCACGAGGCTCATCCTTTCAGCTGTCCCAGGACAGACATACTAATATGCTGCTTAGAAATCCTTTACAATGGGAGGTGGCTACTGAGGAACTTTTGAGGTAAAATATCTTTCTTTTTTACATAGAGATGTTCAGATGATATTTTCTAGTCAGCATTTTACAGCTATACTGCATCACTTTAAAGTGTTTAAACATTTGGGTATTATGGCCCTTTAATAACATAAAGATACAATTCTATCTATCGCTCCTTTCGCAGGTGTGTCCTGTAAACATCTATACAGCTAATAGCTCCACCTTATATACTTTAATTGTTTGTTGTTTTTGTACCTATTCTGTATTTACTTTGTAGAAGTGTGTGAAGTGGGCAGATTTAATCCAGGGAATTTTAGAGAATGCCTGAGGCCCAATGATCTAGTCAGACAAAGCTCTCCAACTCTCATTATTTCATGCTTTATTAAAGGGCCATAATAATTGAAAAATGACGTGCTCTACTCCATTAGAGCATGTATAGGACCATCTACCCTGCACTACTGTGTGTTTAACCCCTGCAAAGGTATGCACACCACTTAGGACCTGCATAGCACTGGTGTTCCAGAGCAGAAGCCACCATTGATTGAACTAATTGCACTACTCAGATCTGGAACTAGCGCTGCTGATTGGATCAGAAGTGGTTTCCACTTAGGACCTGCAGTGTTCCGCGAATCCTGAGTGGTACTTCTACTGTGTGTTTAAAGGGACACTGAACCCAATTTTTTTCTTTTTTGATTTAGATAGAGCATGCAGTTTTAAGCAACTTTCTAATTTACTCCTATTATCAATTTTTCTTTGTTCTCTTGCTATCTTTATTTGAAAAGGAAGGCATCTAAGCTTTTTTATTAGTTTAGAACTCTGGACAGAACTTTTTTATTGGTGGATGATTGTATCCACCAATCAGCAAGAACAACCCAGGTTGTTCACCAAAAATGGGCGGCATTTAAACTTACATTCTTGCATTTCAAATAAAGTGTCCCTTTAACAACTTTGTAGAGTTGATACTTAATAAGAGTGTCATTTTTCAACTGTTATGAACCTTTACATTTGTGAAGAAGTCTTAACTGATTTTGAGAACTTACTTAATAAAATAAGTTGGTTAAAAAAAACAAAACTCACATGTTCGTTCAGCACATTTTACTAAGCTATGTACTAAAGACCTATATGATATATAAATATGTGTTACCCGCTAGTGCAATTTTTTTGAATATTATGTATTCGTGCTCTCCCTATACAGCTGTAGATGTTGTGCACATGCATTTCTTTAGTGTTTTCATAAACGAAACTATCAAACCTGATTTTATCCTCTAAAAGGAATAGTCTAGTCAACATAAAATTATCATGATTCAGATAGAGCAGACATTTTAAGCAACTTTCTATTTTACTCCTATTATCATTTTTTCTTTATTCTCTTGGTATCTTCATTTGAAAAGGCAGGAATGTAAGCTTAGGAACTAGCCCATATTTTGCTTCATCACCTGGGTAGTGCTTGCTGATTGGTGGCTACATTTAGACACCAAATCAGCAAGCGCTACCCAGGTGCTGAACCAAAAATGTGATGGCTCCTAAGCTTACATTCAAATAAAGATACCAAGAGAACGAAGACAAATGATAATAGGAGTAAATTAGAAAGTTGCTTAAAATTGCCTGCTGTATCTGAATCATGAGAGTTTAATTTTGACTAAACTATCCCTCTAACGACCAACGTTCCCTTAGGCGAAGCAAGACCTGCACTATTTCCCAGACATCTAAGGGGATACGTTGGCGGTCGTTAAGTTGTTAAACACTTCTTATTTTTGTGTAAAAACAAATGTACCACAATGCCTAGAGGCCAGGAACCAAAATATGTGGCCTAAGTTTTAAAAATGCTGCAACTTCCCTAAACTATTTGATTCTAAGCATTTGCTGTTACGGAATTTGCTTTTAGGCCTTTGTAGGGAGCTTAGGACAAGCTCAGTTTTTACACAAATGCAAGAGGTGATTAAAGGGAAACCCCAAACTTAATTTCACGATTCAGACAGAGTATACAATTTGAAACAACTTTCCAATTAACTTGTATGATCTAATGTGCTTCATTCTCTTTGCATCCTTTTTTGAAAAGCATATCTAGATAGGCTCAGGAGCTTTGAGCTAGCTGCTAACTGGGGGCTGAACTTGTATGCCAATTTTCATTGGCTTACAAATGTGTGCAGCTAGCTCCCAGGAGTGCATTGCTGCTTCTTCAATAAAATATACAAAGAGAATGAAGCAAAATTAAAAACAGAAGTAAATTGGAAAGTTGTTTAAAAATGTGTAATCTATCTGAATCATGAAAGAAAAAATTTAGGTTTCATGTCCCTTTAATTTACTTTTAAAGAGACAGTAAACTCAAAAACACATTTTCATGATTCAGATAGACAGATCATACAATTTTAAACAAGTTTTTAATTTACATTTATTATTTGGTTTGCTTCGTTCTCTTTGTATCTTTTGTTGAAAAGCATTCCTAGGTAGGCTCAGGAGCAGCCAATGCACTACTGGGAGACAGCTGCTTATTGGTTGCTGTACATAATAGGCCTCTTGCTACTGGCTCTCCAGATGCATTCAGCTAGCTCCCAGTAGTCCATTGCTGCTCATAAGCCTACTCTTAGCAAAGAACACCAAGAGAACAAAACAAATTTAATAATAAAAATAAATTGTAAAGTTGTTGTATGATTTATCTGACTCATAAAAGAAAACTTTTGAGTTCCTTGTCCCAGCAAAAAGCACTCAAACTGATCGAGAGAAGTACCCAGGCTTTGCTAACTGCAAATTTCTTTTTACTGAGATAAAATGTATAAAAAGCAATTACAATGTTTATTTAAAGTCTGTTTAATTTTTAAGAAACTTTTACATGTACTTCTATTATGAAATGTAACTTGTTTGCTTGGTATCCTTTGTTTAAAAGCATACCTAGATAGCGTGAGGAGCAGCAAAGCATTGCTGGGTTCTAGTTCCTGATTGGTGGCTATGCACATATGCCTCTTCTCACTGGTTTAAACGATAAAAGTGTATATCCTGCGCAGATAACAGAAGGGAAAGGGGATATGAAATACCTCTGGCTCTCCTCAGCGGGTCCCTAGTGTACCCAATATGAAAGTAGAAAATAGATGGGGGTGGAGGTGAGCGCCAAAAAAGGCTGAGGTAGGGAATGGGGACACCTGTTAGACTGATAGAGCGGTGTCCACAATGTAGGTTCTCTTGTTGACGTTGGTGGAATCGATGTACAAATAGTATAATAACTATAAATTAGTTGTAAACTTTAAGAATGTATATCAATGTTTAATCCACACAAAAATGTTAAAATATCTCAGATCTACTTAAAAACATACACAGTCCTAAAAATAGAAATAAAAATAACAATCATATAAAATCATGGATCCATGTTACAATAAAATAAATGCAAAAAATGGGAATGCACAATAAAAACCTTTTTGCAATAATTGATCTTATAGACCAAGTATCCTAATTAGGCCACGTGTCCTAATTGGAGTAGTTTATTTAGAAACAGTCCAGATGGTGGTGAATGTTCTTATGGTTATATTTGTCCAATTAAATCACAATATGGCAAAAAAATTAGTGTCTCTGTCCGTGACCAATTCTGAAATAATTCCAAAGCAGTGTTTGTCCTGTGCCTGAAATGGTGAGAAAATGGAAAATCCAAAAATGTGTGATCACTTAATGTGAAAAAAAGGTGAAAAAAATGTAGAAAAAATGTAGAAAAAATGTAGAAAAATGTAGAAAAAATGTGTAACCTTGCAAAAAATGTGAGAATCCTCCAGTTTATGTGGCAAAAAGTGAGTATTCAAGGTGATTAAAAAAGTGTCCAATGTGATATAGTGATTTCTGTGCAATGAAGTTGTAGCTCAGTATGATCCAATCAAAAACCAAATAACATTGTGCAAAAACCTGTAAAGAAAACAAACAATACTATAATATATACAAACTGTTAAGTGGGTATATCAGTATTATGCTTACTCAAATCAGTCGACGCGTTTCGGCCATGTACTCCTGGCCTTTATCAAGAGTTTCAAAGTATCAAGACTCGCTAGTTATCAGGGACACACTTTGAAACTCTTGATAAAGGCCAGGAGTACATGGCCGAAACGCGTCGACTGATTTGAGTAAGCATAATACTGATATACCCACTTAACAGTTTGTATATATTATAGTATTGTTTGTTTTCTTTACAGGTTTTTGCACAATGTTATTTGGTTTTTGATTGGATCATACTGAGCTACAACTTCATTGCACAGAAATCACTATATCACATTGGACACTTTTTTAATCACCTTGAATACTCACTTTTTGCCACATAAACTGGAGGATTCTCACATTTTTTGCAAGGTTACACATTTTTTCTACATTTTTCTACATTTTTTCTACATTTTTTCTACATTTTTTCCCCTTTTTTTCACATTAAGTGATCACACATTTTTGGATTTTCCATTTTCTCACCATTTCAGGCACAGGACAAACACTGCTTTGGAATTATTTCAGAATTGGTCACGGACAGAGACACTAATTTTTTTTGCCATATTGTGATTTAATTGGACAAATATAACCATAAGAACATTCACCACCATCTGGACTGTTTCTAAATAAACTACTCCAATTAGGACACGTGGCCTAATTAGGATACTTGGTCTATAAGATCAATTATTGCAAAAAGGTTTTTATTGTGCATTCCCATTTTTTGCATTTATTTTATTGTAACATGGATCCATGATTTTATATGATTGTTATTTTTATTTCTATTTTTAGGACTGTGTATGTTTTTAAGTAGATCTGAGATATTTTAACATTTTTGTGTGGATTAAACATTGATATACATTCTTAAAGTTTACAACTAATTTATAGTTATTATACTATTTGTACATCGATTCCACCAACGTCAACAAGAGAACCTACATTGTGGACACCGCTCTATCAGTCTAACAGGTGTCCCCATTCCCTACCTCAGCCTTTTTTGGCGCTCACCTCCACCCCCATCTATCTTCTCACTGGTTTACCAGATTTGATCTGCTAGCTCTCATTAGTGCATTTCTGCACTGAAGCGGTCTTTAACTACATGTTTAATTCCTCTTCAGGGGTTAAACACACAAATGTATACAAGTGCAATGTTCTAACACAGAGCTTTTACTTGTTGCACTTGTATGCCCCTTTAAAGTGGAGGGGAAGAGACAAGAGAGCCGATTGGCTTATACCCAGAAATAAGAAAAAGTTGCTATTTTTAAAAGGTCTTTGCCAGAAATAAATTTTTATTTATAAAACATTTGTATAGTTTTCATAAAAAGCGGTTGTATACGATATCGAGATTAAAAATAGCTTTTAGACGTTAAATGATTCTTAGAACAATGTTACTAACACCTTAATATCTCTATTTATAAGTCCAATGTTTGTAAAAATATAGCAGATCTTATTGTTACTAGACTTTGTGTTGTTTACCTAGCATCAATTAGAGACGATCGTGTTGTCACTCAGATGGATTTACAAATAGAAAGCGGTATTTTGAAAAGAGAGCGACAATCTAAGATACCAAGCTGCAATATAAATACCTCAAATGGCTAAAATTAGTAACATACGAAAAATTAATTACCCAAAATAATCAATATGGTTGGCCAACTTTATCACCATAAAACACAATATATAAATTAGAAAAACATCCTTATAAAAAATTCCTAGTACTTTACAAAGAGCATTTCGCAAATGACATACTACTTAAATATAGATAATATCAACAGTAACTAGTGTTGCACTTTTAAGCCTATTTATATTTCTACAGCTGTTAGTGCCGACAAATTTTTTTGGGCCACCCGCTGTATAGTTGCAACAGTTCATAAAACATAGACAGTTACTTTCGTGAGAAAGTAACTGTCTATGTTTTATGAACTGTTGCAACTATATAACGCTCTTTTTGTATAGTACTAGGAATTTTTTATAAGGATGTTTTTCTAATATATATATTGTGTTTTATGGTGATAAGGTTGGCCAACCATATTGATTATTTTGGGCAATTAATTTTTCGTATGTTACTAATTTTAGCCATTTGAGGTATTTATATTGCAGCTTGGTGTTTTAGATTGTCGCTCTCTTTTCAAAATACCGCTTACTATTTGTAAATCCATCTGAGTGACAACACGATCGTCTCTAAATGATGCTACGTAAACAACACAAAGTCTAGTAACAATAAGATCTGCTATATTTTTACAAACATTGGACTTTAAATAGAGATATTAAGGTGTTAGTAACATTGTTCTAAGAATCATTTAACGTCTAAAAGCTATTTTCAATCTCGATAACTATACATATGTTTTATAAATAAAAATTTATTTCTGGCAAAGACCTTTTAAAAATAGCATCTTTTTCTTATTTCTGGGTATAAGCCAATCGGCACTCTTGTCTCTTCCCCTCCCCTTTCCTAGGATCATTGTTTGGAAGCTTAGAGGAAGCTCCCATAGATTCAAGAGCCTTTACCCTCATAGCGCAGAGTGTATAGACTCGCTAAGTATCCACACTGCCCCTTTAAAGTGCCATAAAACATTTTGAGTTATGTGCCTATTATAAAAGGATGAACTGAGATAAAACAGTGTGTGAAAATAAAAAGTTTATAATATTTTAATAAAATTTCCAGAAATCTGCAAAATTACTTACACTTTAGTGTTGCCAAGTGTAGTCTGCTCCTGCCCCCTTGTCAGTGTCCTACTCCAAATCTTATATGTAACAAAGTGTGCATATGAGGATAATTACTTATGCAAGTAAGGGGTGAGGAGGGACAGCAGGTACTGCTATTGTTTGTTACCAAGAGGCTTGCTCGTTTCCATGAGGATAATGTCACATGCTTTGTGAAAGCCTCAGCATTATACTGTGCACTGCCTAAGTCCGGTGTCATGTGAATCTGCCCTCTACCGTGCACGAGTGCATTTTGCAGAAGCTATTGCCTGTATACCTTCCATATATAGAAATGCCCAGGGGGGAGCTTGCTGCAAACAAAACTATGCCTGAATTAAAGGGGTTCATGGGTGTTAAAACAGAAACCGTTTTGCAGGTTCGTTTTGGCTGCATTATATATTTAGAAACTTTTGTTAGTTCATACCGTTTTATGTCCCTTTAAGTAAGTATAATGCATAATGTGCATGTAATAAAGCAATGGTGATTTGCATCAATACTGGGATTTTCATCTGCTCATACCTCTGATTTCTACATTACTGAACATAATGACCTGGTATAACCAGGCTGTTTTAATTGTCTAGTTACTTATTGATGAAAACTGTATTTGAATAATCTGGTGACTGAAATAAACAGACTGTTAATGACTGGTTAGATGCAGTTACTGACTACATAGCCCACCTCTTTGTGTATATAAAAATGAACAAATAGTGTAGAGGTATTCTGGAAAACACATTGTATGGTTTAAAAAACATTGCACCTTCTCTTTTGAAGATGAATTTACTCAGAGCACAGTTAAGGAGAATTTACAGATGCAGAAAGACCTTGAGGAGGAGAGAGCTCGGCATCAGAATCTGTTGAAGGAATACACCCGCCTGGAGCAAAGATATGACAACTTAAAGGAGGAAATGACATTAATCAAGGTGAAGAACTGGCAAATTGAACCATTTTTATTCTTTAGGGTTTTAAAACTTTTCAAAATAGAAACTTATGTTTTGCTTACAAACCTTTTGTGTGTTCTCATTTTAATGTTTAATGGGAACTTAATCTTTCTTTTTAAGGGACATGAAAACCAATTTTTTCTTTCATTGTTCAGATAGAGCATGCATTTTAAACAACTTTATAAGTAACTTCTATGATCAAATCTCCTTTGTTCTCTTGGTATCTTTTGTTGAAAAGCAGGGACATAAGCTCAGGAGCGTGCATGTGTTTGGAACACTATATGGCAGCAGTTTTGGAAGAATGATATCCATTGAAAGAGCACAAAATGGCAGCAATGTTTCCTGCCATGTTGCTCTCCAGACACTTAAAGGGACACTGAACCCAATTTTTTTTTTCTTCCGTTATTCAGATAGAGCATGCAATTTTAAGCAACTTTATAATTTACTCCTATTATCAAATTTTCTTCATTCTCTTGTTATCTTTATTTGAAATGCAAGAATATACATTTAGATGCCGGCCCATTTTTAGTGAACACACTGTGTTGTTCTTGCTGATTGGTGGATAAATTCACCCACCAATAAACAAGTGCTTTCCATGGTCCTGAACCAAAAAAATAGCTTAGATACCTTCTTTTTCAAATAAAGAGAGCAAGAGAACGAAGAAAAATTGATAATAGGAGTAAATTAGAAAGTTGCTTAAATTTGCTTGCTCTATCTGAATCATGAAAGAAAAAATTTGGGTTCAGTGTCCCTTTAACTGGGTATCTATTCAATAAAGAATAGCATGGGAATTTGATAATATAAGTAAATTGTAAACTTTTTATCCAATTGTGCGTTCTGTCTGAATCACAAAAGATCATTTTGGGGTTTTATATCCCTTAAAGGCTGCTAAATTAGCAGCTTTTTAAACTAAAAGTATCATATGAAAATGTTAAATGTTTTTCCTCAATGATGCAGTTATTAAAGGGACACTGAACCCAAATTTTTTCTTTTGTAATTCAGAAAGAGCATGCAATTTTAAGCAACTTTCTAATTTGCTCCTATTTTCAAATTTTCTTCGTTCTCTTGCTATCATTATTTGAAAAAGAAGGCATCTAAGCTTTTTTTGGTTTCAGTACTCTGGACAGCACTTTTTATTGGTGGATGAATTTATCCACCAATCAGCAAGGACAACCCAGGTTGTTCACCAAAAATGGGCTGGCATCTAAACTTACATTCTTGCATTTCAAATAAAGATACCAAGAGAATGAAGAGAATTTGATAATAGGAGTAAATTAGAAAGTTGCTTAAAATTTCATGCTCAATCTGAATCACGAAAGAAAAATTTTGGTTACAGTGTCCCTTTAATGCAATAAGCAATTAATGCTAATTTGCTGATTTATTATACTTAATTTAAGCTTTAACATATGTCCTGTTAAATTTTCTCTGAATAACTTTATTGTCCACCGTTTTTCATTTTTATATTTAAATGCCTAAAGTACCTAACCTGGGATATAATATATATATAAATTTATAAGAGATATTAAAAGCATGTTCTGTAATTATTTTGCTTCACATCATACATTTAGTTTTAGAAAAAAACATTCTGCATAATAAAAGATAATAGTGGAATTGTTGATTTCCCTAATGTGAGTTTATATTTGCCTATTTGCAATGTTATCTATTAAATTTAATGTTGTGTTCAAAATAGTGAAATGCATCATTTGCTAAAACAACAAATAATGGTCACACATTTACAATTATGAGGGAATGAATAACTGAGGTTAGCATTTGTTGTTTCAAAAGAAACACTATGCACCCACACCTACAAATATCTATACAATATTATATGCAATTCTGTGTTGGTGGAAATTTCAGTATAGACAGAGAATATGACAAAAGGTTACAGTTGCTGATTACTTAAAGGGACACTAAACCCATTTTTTTTCTTCTTTCATGATTCAGATAGAGCATGCAATTTTAAGCAACTTCCTAATTTACTCCTATTATTAAATGTTCTTCGTTCTCTTGGTATCTTTATTTAAAAAGCAGGAATGTAAAGCTTAGGAGCCAGCCCATTTTAGGTTCAGCACCCTGGATAGTGCTTGCTTATTGGTGGCTACATTTAGCCACCAATAAACAAGTGTAATCCAGGTTTTGAACAAAAAAAGGTCTGGCTCCTAAGCTTTACATTCCTGCTTTTTAAATAAAGATAGCAAGAGAACGAAGAACATTTGATAATAGGAGTAAATTAGGAAGTTGCTTAAAATTGCATGCTCTATCTGAACCATGAAATAAAACAATTGGGTTGTTCTCTTGGTATTCTTTGTTGAAAGCTAAACCTAGGTAGGTTCATATGCCAATTTCTTAGCCCTTGAAGGCCTCCTCTTATCTCAGTGCATTTTGACAGTTTTTCACAGCTAAACAGTGCTAGTTCATATGTGCCATGTAGATAACATAGTGCCACTCAAGTAACTTGATTGGCTAAATGCAAGTCTGTCAAAAGAACTGAAATAAGGGGCCAGTCTGCAGAGGCTTAGATACAAGGTAACCACAGAGGTAAAAAGTCTATTAATATAACTGAGATAAGGAGCAGTCTGCAGAGGCTTAGATACAGGGTAATCACAGAGGTAAAAAGTCTATTAATATAACTGAGATAAGGAGCAGTGTGCAGAGGCTTAGATACAGGGTAATCACAGAGGTAAAAAGTCTATTAATATAACTGAGATAAGGAGCAGTCTGCAGAGGCTTAGATACAAGGTAATCACAGAGGTAAAAAGTCTATTAATATAACTGAGATAAGGAGCAGTCTGCAGAGGCTTAGATACAGGGTAATCACAGAGGTAAAAAGTCTATTAATATAACTGAGATAAGGAGCAGTCTGCAGAGGCTTAGATACAGGGTAATCACAGAGGTAAAATGTCTATTAATATAACTGAGATAAGGAGCAGTCTGCAGAGGCTTAGATACAAGGTAATCACAGAGGTAAAAAGTATATTAATGTTGGTTATGAAAAACTGTCCCTTTAATGATATAATTGTGAACTTACAGAATACACCAGGGCACAGAAGGAACCCATCAAACCAGAGCAGCCTGGAGTCGGATTCCAACTACCCTTCAATATCTACTTCTGAGATTGGCGACACAGAAGACACCATTATGCAGGTGGAGGTA
Source organism: Bombina bombina (assembly GCF_027579735.1). Lineage (NCBI taxonomy): Eukaryota > Metazoa > Chordata > Amphibia > Anura > Bombinatoridae > Bombina > Bombina bombina. The sequence goes on along the minus strand of NC_069500.1, from coordinate 70,538,656 downwards.
AGGCGACATTACCAGTACGTTTTCTATACATAGCGGAATCTAGACTGATACTTTGTATCGCACTGTACTGGTGCCAACGGAATACTCAGCATCCAGCTTATCCTATGAGATCGAATCACAGAGCAGCATTAACCAAACAACCCTTATAGCTGTGCAGCATATAATACATAGCAGCAGGAACGGTGTTTGTAAAATTCTATTGCCCAGATTATCAATGGCTGTTTTATAGTCCGTGTGTCCTTTCCTCTGACTATAATGGATTTCAGATTTAAGCCTTTGAGAAGTATTTTATCTTTATAAATATTGTTCCAGTTTGTAATGGGATTTATTTCAAATAATAAGGATTTTGTCAACACTCTAAGGGAACCTTATCAGTACTGGTGTGGGATTAGACATGAGGCTGTTAGTAGGTTCGGTATTTGTATGATGTGCTACTGTATTCTAGAGCGTTCCAATACAGATAAATATACAATATTCTGCTCCTCAGAGTTAAAGGGACATTATGGTCAAAATTTAAATGCACATAGATTAATTACATTTTTGAATAAAAGCATATTTGTAATATACATGTATTGGCAGAAATGCTTTGACTAAAACGTATCATTGTTTAAGTATGAACATTTTTCTGTGCTTGTGAAGCATAGCTAGATGTTCTCAGTGCACCAGCATTTTAAATACTGCAGCTGCTCAGAGCACCAGTGGTGCTTTATCATGTCAGTAATTAACTAATTGAGTCATTACCAGACGATACAAGCACCTTAGGTTCTCTGAGCAAGTGCTGTGTTTAAAATGCTGGTGCACGGTGCATACTTAAATACACTTTCGAAACGGCTATAGCTTTTATTAGAAGCATTTTTGCTAATTCATGTATGTTACAAAAATGCTTCTATTCAAAAGTGAAATGCATCCAGTTTGGGCTGGAATGTCCCTTTAAATTTGTATGGGGCTTCCATGCATAGTAAAGTTAATGTACATTATTATTATTATTTATAGAGCGCCAACAGAATCTGCAGCTTATTGTAGCAATTTAAACCATTCTGGTCTGTGATTTAGTTATCACCTTTATATTTCCCTTTATCTATTGTATTTTGTCTTACAATTAGTTTCCTATAGAATTTCCTTGTAAGTCACAGTGCAACAAATGTTCAGCCAGACTGGCTTTAGCATCGCTATTAAGAAGTTGGGGCAGCTGTCTCAGATAATTATATGGATAGTAACATTAAAGGGACATAAAAAAGCAAAAGGAAAAGGCCCTGTGTTAAATCATTTTACTGTTGCATAGTTTTTGCATTTGAAATGGCAAGGGGTTTAAACATATAGCTAAAGTCAGCTCCAGAGAACCTAGCCTCGACTGGGAGCTAGCTGAATACATCTGGTGAACCAATGACAAGAGACCTATGTATGTAGCCACCAATCACCAGTTAGCTTCCAAAGGTGATGCTTCTCTAGGTATGCTTTTCAACAAAGGTTACCAAAAGAACAAAGCAAATTGCTCCAAATTTTACTTTATACAAATATTAGTGTTTGAAACATATTACATGTATGTAAAAATAAGGTACTAACCAGTGAGATTGCAAGCTGAAAAAAATTAATATAAGAATAGTCAAGAATATAAATCTGAATAATATAAATGACACATGTAACAAATATCCCTGTACGTGTTCTCTGTAGGAGGCCGGTTTGGAGAAAGCTGCTATGGATATGACGCTGTTCCTGAAACTTCAGAAACGAGTACGAGAACTGGAGTTGGAAAGGAAGAAGTTGCAAAATCAATTAGAGAAAAAAGAACAAGAAATGAAAAAACCTCAGGTAAATGCATTTTCTTTTTGGATTAAACACATTATTGGCTTGCAGAAAAAAAGGCCCGTTACATAACATGGGACAGTCCTGTTCACCATGATCACAGTCCAATTTCTTAAAGCTTTTTAAAAGATTTATGGCACCATTTTTCACTTATTGAATTTGAAAGCTAAAGTCACTTGATAAAATGATAAACTGGCCCTTTTCACTTAGTTACCAATATTCCAAGCAGTTTTGGAATTAAATAGTTATTTTGCGCATGGGCCACATAATCTGAAAATACCCAATGACGCCATTTTGGATGTGCATATGAATTTATGGTCTTGATTTTATGACCCCTCTTCATCTCTATTCTATAGTTAATTGCTAGAGGATGGCCCTGAAAATGTACATATGTAAATGTATTTAATAGTAGTATGTCATATCTTGTACAATAAACAGGAAAAAAAAGTCTTGATCGCAAGATCTAAAAAAAAACTTGTTTTCTTTCCTATGGCATGGAGAGTCCACAACATCATTCCAATTACTAGTGGGTATATTCAACTCCTGGCCAGCAGTAGGAGGCAAAGAGCACCCCAGCAAAGCTGTTAAGTGTCACTTCCCTTACCCATAGTCTCAAGTCATTCTCTTTGCCTCTGTCAATGGAGGATGTGTGAAGTTGGGATCTGAAGATATTTAATCCTTTTATGGGTATTTATCCCTGCAAGCAAGGATTGGGGTCTAGCTGTGTCCATGCCAATCTCTTTAGTAAGAGTAGTGGTGGCTTTTAAAAGCTAAAAGGTGGCGAGGTAGTCTTTGTTTTACTTTTAACCCTTTGCTACCCCTTTGCAGAAAGCCAGAGTTAGTTACTCTGTTCTTTCTTTTACCTACAGGTCCATGGCAGGGAGTGGAGTGCCTGTCACACCTAAGTAGCAGTTATCTGTCCTGCAGCTGGATCCAAGGTAAGTGCCTTTGCCTTCTATGTACTGAAGGACAGCAGCACTTAAGAGGTTAATCCTCATATGGATCTATTTTGGGACATACTGTATATATCCTTATTAAGGTTAAGGATACTTCTTATGGACAGATTCATAGGCACTTTGTGTGTTAAAAGATTTTATGTTTTGACTTTTATTCCAGTGAGAGACTTAAAGGTTATCAGAGACACTTGGCTAAGGGGGTTTTAAGGATTTTAAGTTTTCCTTTTTAATAGCCGTTGGGCTATGACAGTTCATTTGGACTATGGCAAGCATATTGAGTCTAGTCTGTTTTTGAAACGGCTTTGCTTTCTGGAGTCGTTTTTTATTTTCGCATGCTTTTAAGTTGCGCAGTTTAATTCTTTTTGTCCGATCACGTGAAGCGTGCACTTCTGCTGTAGACTCGGAAGTTCGGAGTGGAGCATAATGTGTTGTTACTACGTAGAGGATCAGTGTCGGCTTTGAGATTATCGTTCCTTATTCTGTCATCTAGCGGATCGTTTGCCATAGATGGGCAGATCTCTGCAGGAGAGAGTCGCTTCCATAATTCTGTACGGTAGGCGCCTCAGGCAATCTGAGGTTGCGGTTTTGCTTTCTATTTTGCCCTCTGTACTTTTTGATATATATTAAAATTGGGAAATTATTATTTTGCATTCTAATTTGTTTTTATTAAGGAATCTGCAGCTATGGAATCAGAAATAGATCAGTCTATCTCTATAGATAAATTCTTACTATGCTTAGAGGCTCAAATTGTGCTGCCAATGCAATTTTGCTCCTCCTGTTTAGCTAAAACGTTAAAATTTAAAGACAAATTACTCCCTTCTGAGCCAAGTGTCTCTCAGGATACTGCTGTGCGTGACATGCCTCAACTTTCTCCTCAACTCCTCAAACGCCTTAGTTGTTTCTCATACTGTGCCTTCTGTGTCCTCTCATCCCCCTGGGGGTGTTTATGTACCTGGAAATTTTGCCGCTCAGATTACTTCTGCAGTATCGGTGGCTTTGTCTGCTTTCCCTTCTTTAAGTAAGTGTAAAAGGAAATCTAAACATTTGTCTACTATTAAGGTCAACCTTTCTCAGATGTCTGATGAAGAAGATACTTCTTCAGCAGCATTTTATTGGTGCAATGCCCTATCTGATCTGATATCAGAAGAGACTACGGTAGAGGAGAACTAAGTTAGGATCAAAGCTCTTAAACTTGCCAATACCTTTATCTGTGATGCCAACATGCAGGTAATTAGACTGGGAGCTAAGATATCTAGCTTCACTGTTCTAGTTTGCAGAGCTCTGTGGCTAAAATCTTGGTCGGCTGATGTATCTTCAAAGGCCAAGCTTTTGGCTTTACCTTATAAGGGTAAAACTCTTTGGTCCTGGACTGACGGAAATCATTTCTGAAATTACAGGTGGAAAGGGATCTTTCCTACCTCAGGACAAGAAAAATAGACCTAAAGGTCGTCAAAATTCTAATTTTCGTTCCTTTCGCAACTTTAAAGGACAGAAGTCCTCTTCCTCTTCCAATCCAGGTCCACTTGGAAATCCAGCCAGCCCTGGAACAAGGGAAAACAAAACAAAAAGCCTTCAGCTGATTCGAAATCAGCATGAAAAGTCCACCCCCAATCTGATTTTGGATCAGGTGGGGGGCAGGCTTTCTTTTTTTCGACAGGCTTGGATACGCGATGTCCCAGATCCATGGGCTGTGGACATAGTATCCCAGGGTTACAAAATAGGATTTAAGTCTTGCCCTCCAATGGGGTAGATTTCTCCTGTCAAGACTATCCACAAACCAGGTAAAGAGGGAGGCCTTCTTAAATTGTGTAAAGGCCCTATCCTCCCTGGGAGTTATTGTACCAGTCCCTCTAGAGCAGTAATTTTTAACCTTTTTTTTGCCGTGGCACACTTTTTTACATTAAAAAATCCTGTGGCACACCACCATCCCAAAATTTGTAAAAAAATCACACATTGTAGCCTAATACAGCATATATATATATATATATATATATATATATATATATATATATATATACACATACACATACACACAAACACACACATACTGTATGTATTGTGCTGTTATGCCATGCCTCCTACAAACTACCCCTGCACTGGGAGTAAAAAACAAGCAAAGTTTAAAAAATATGTCACACTGTTGTCAGTCTGCCGTGGCACACCTGAGGATCTCTCACGGCACACTAGTGTGCCACGGCACACTGGTTGAAAAACACTGCTCTAGAGGAACAAGGTTTAGGATTCTATTCAAATCTATTTGTGGTTCTCAAAAAGGAGGAAACTTTTTGTCCTATCCTAGATTTAAAGTATCTCAACAAATTCCTCAGGGTTCCATCCTTAAAGCTGGAAACTATTTGTTCCATTGGCCCAGGAAGGTCAATTGATGATGACCATAGACCCTGAAGGACGCGTATTTACACGTTCCCCTTCACAGGGATCATTACCAGTTTCTAAGGTTTGCCTTTCTGGACATGCATTTCCAGTTTATTGCCCTTCAGTTTGGTCTTGCCACAGCTCCCAGAATATTCACAAAGGTTCTGTGAGCCCTATTGGCAGTGATCAGATTCTATGGAATTGCTGTGACGCCTTATCTAGATGACATCTTGGTTCAGGCATCATCTTTTCAACTAGAAAAAAAATTAATACAGAGATGTTGTTGTCTTTTCTATGTTCCCACGAGTGGAATGTAAATCTGTAAAAGAGTTCTCTAGCTCCAACTACAAAAACATAATTTATGTAAGAACTTACCTGATAAATTCATTTCTTTCATATTAACAAGAGTCCATGAGCTAGTGACGTATGGGATATACATTCCTACCAGGAGGGGCAAAGTTTCCCAAACCTCAAAATGCCTACAAATACACCCCTCACCACACCCACAAATCAGTTTAACGAATAGCCAAGCAGTGGGGTGATAAGAAAAAAGTGCGAAGCATATAAAATAAGGAATTGGAATAATTGTGCTTTATACAAAAAAATCATAACCACCACAAAAAAGGGTGGGCCTCATGGACTCTTGTTAATATGAAAGAAATGAATTTATCAGGTAAGTTCTTACATAAATTATGTTTTCTTTCATGTAATTAGCAAGAGTCCATGAGCTAGTGACGTATGGGATAATGAATACCCAAGATGTGGATCTTTCCACACAAGAGTCACTAGAGAGGGAGGGATAAAATAAAGACAGCCAATTCCTGCTGAAAATAATCCACACCCAAAATAAAGTTTAAGGAAACATAAGCAGAAGATTCAAACCGAAACCACTGCCTGAAGTACCTTTCTACCAAAAACTGCTTCAGAAGAAGAGAATACATCAAAATGGTAGAATTTAGTAAAAGTATGCAAAGAGGACCAAGTCGCTGCTTTGCAAATCTGATCAACTGAAGCTTCATTCCTAAACGCCCAGGAAGTAGAAACTGACCTAGTAGAATGAGCTGTAATCCTCTGAGGCGGAGTTTTACCCGACTCAACATAGGCAAGATGAATTAAAGATTTCAACCAGGATGCCAAAGAAATGGCAGAAGCTTTCTGGCCTTTTCTAGAACCAGAAAAGATGACAAATAGACTAGAAGTCTTTCGGAAAGATTTAGTAGCTTCAACATAATATTTCAAAGCTCTAACAACATCCAAAGAATGTAACGATTTCTCCTTAGAATTCTTAGGATTAGGACATAATGAAGGAACCACGATTTCTCTACTAATGTTGTTGGAATTCACAACCTTAGGTAAAAATTCAAAAGAAGTTCGCAACACCGCCTTATCCTGATGAAAAATCAGAAAAGGAGACTCACAAGAAAGAGCAGATAATTCAGAAACTCTTCTGGCAGAAGAGATGGCCAAAAGGAACAAAACTTTCCAAGAAAGCAATTTAATGTCCAATAAATGCATAGGTTCAAACGGAGGAGCTTGAAGAGCTCCCAGAACCAAATTCAAACTCCATGGAGGAGAAATTGACTTAATGACAGGTTTTATACGAACCAAAGCTTGTACAAAACAATGAATATCAGGAAGAATAGCAATCTTTCTGTGAAAAAGAACAGAAAGAGCAGAGATTTGTCCTTTCAAGGAACTTGTGGACAAACCCTTATCTAAACCATCCTGAAGAAATTGTAATATTCTCGGAATTCTAAAAGAATACCAAGAAAAATGATGAGTAAGACACCAAGAAATATAAGTCTTCCAGACTCTATAATATATCTCTCTAGATACAGATTTACGAGCCTGTAACATAGTATCAATCACAGAGTCAGAGAAACCTCTTTGACTAAGAATCAAGCGTTCAATCTCCATACCTTTAAGTTTAAGGATTTCAGATCCGGATGGAAAAAAGGACCTTGCGACAGAAGGTCTGGTCTTAACGGAAGAGTCCATGGTTGGCAAGATGCCATCCGGACAAGATCCGCATACCAAAACCTGTGAGGCCATGCCGGAGCTATTAGCAGAACAAACGAGCATTCCCTCAGAATCTTGGAGATTACTCTTGGAAGAAGAACTAGAGGCGGAAAGATATAGGCAGGATGATACTTCCAAGGAAGTGATAATGCATCCACTGCCTCCGCCCGAGGATCCCGGGATCTGGACAGATACCTGGGAAGTTTCTTGTTTAGATGAGAGGCCATCAGATCTATCTCTGGAAGTCCCCACATTTGAACAATCTGAAGAAATACCTCTGGGTGAAGAGACCATTCGCCCGGATGCAACGTTTGGCGACTGAGATAATCCGCTTCCCAATTGTCTACACCTGGGATATGAACCGCAGAGATTTGACAGGAGCTGGATTCCGCCCAAACCAGAATTCGAGATACTTCTTTCATAGCCAGAGGACTGTGAGTCCCTCCTTGATGATTGATGTATGCCACAGTTGTGACATTGTCTGTCTGAAAACAAATGAACGATTCTCTCTTCAGAAGAGGCCAAAACTGAAGAGCTCTGAAAATTGCACGGAGTTCCAAAATATTGATCGGTAATCTCACCTCCTGAGATTCCCAAACTCCCTGTGCCGTCAGAGATCCCCACACAGCTCCCCAACCTGTGAGACTTGCATCTGTTGAAATTACAGTCCAGGTCGGAAGAACAAAAGAAGCCCCCTGAATTAAACGAAGGGGATCTGTCCACCACGTTAGAGAGTGTCGAACAATCGGTTTTAAAGATATTAATTGAGATATCTTCGTGTAATCCCTGCACCATTGGTTCAGCATACAGAGCTGAAGAGGTCGCATGTGAAAACGAGCAAAGGGGATCGCGTCCGATGCAGCAGTCATAAGACCTAGAATTTCCATGCATAAGGCTACCGAAGGGAATGATTGTGACTGAAGGTTTCGACAAGCTGAAATCAATTTTAGACGTCTCTTGTCTGTTAAAGACAGAGTCATGGACACTGAATCTATCTGGAAACCCAGAAAGGTTACCCTTGTTTGAGGAATCAAAGAACTTTTTGGTAAATTGATCCTCCAACCATGATCTTGAAGAAACAACACAAGTCGATTCGTATGAGATTCTGCTAAATGTAAAGACTGAGCAAGTACCAAGATATCGTCCAAATAAGGAAATACCACAATACCCTGTTCTCTGATTACAGACAGAAGGGCACCGAGAATCTTTGTGAAAATTCTTGGAGCTGTAGCAAGGCCAAACGGTAGAGCCACAAATTGGTAATGCTTGTCTAGAAAAGAGAATCTCAGGAACTGAAAATGATCTGGATGAATCAGAATATGCAGATATGCATCCTGTAAATCTATTGTGGACATATAATTCCCTTGCTGAACAAAAGGCAATATAGTCCTTACAGTTACCATCTTGAACGTTGGTATCCTTACATAACGATTCAATAATTTTAGATCCAGAACTGGTCTGAAGGAATTCTCCTTCTTTGGTACAATGAAGAGATTTGAATAAAACCCCATCCCCTGTTCCGGAACTGGAACTGGCATAATTACTCCAGCCAGCTCTAGATCTGAAACACAATTCAGAAATGCTTGAGCTTTCACTGGATTTACTGGGACACGGGAAAGAAAAAATCTCTTTGCAGGAGGTCTCATCTTGAAACCAATTCTGTACCCTTCTGAAACAATGCTCTGAATCCAAAGATTGTGAACAGAATTGATCCAAATTTCTTTGAAAAAACGTAACCTGCCCCCTACCAGCTGAACTGGAATGAGGGCCGTACCTTCATGTGAACTTAGAAGCAGGCTTTGCCTTTCTAGCAGGCTTGGATTTATTCCAGACTGGAGATGGTTTCCAAACTGAAACTGCTCCTGAGGACGAAGGATCAGGCTTTTGTTCTTTGTTGAAACGAAAGGAACGAAAACGATTGTTAGCCCTGTTTTTACCTTTAGATTTTTTTATCCTGTGGTAAAAAAGTTCCTTTCCCACCAGTAACAGTTGAAATAATAGAATCCAACTGAGAACCAAATAATTTGTTTCCCTGGAAAGAAACGGAAAGTAGAGTTGATTTAGAAGCCATATCAGCATTCCAAGTCTTAAGCCATAAAGCTCTTCTGGCTAAGATAGCTAGAGACATAAACCTAACATCAACTCTAATAATATCAAAAATGGCATCACAGATAAAATTATTAGCATGCTGGAGAAGAATAATAATATCATGAGAATCACGATTTGCTACTTGTTGCGCTAGGGTTTCCAACCAAAAAGTTGAAGCTGCAGCAACATCAGCCAATGATATAGCAGGTCTAAGAAGATTACCTGAACACAGATAAGCTTTTCTTAGAAAGGATTCAATTTTTCTCTCTAAAGGATCCTTAAACGAGGTACCATCTGACGTAGGAATGGTAGTACGTTTAGCAAGGGTAGAAATAGCCCCATCAACTTTAGGGATTTTGTCCCAAAATTCTAACCTGTCAGGCGGAACAGGATATAATTGCTTAAAACGTTTAGAAGGAGTAAATGAATTTCCCAATTTATCCCATTCTTTGGAAATCACTGCAGAAATAGCATTAGGAACAGGAAAAACTTCTGGAATAACCGCAGGAGCTTTAAAAACCTTATCCAAACGTATAGAATTAGTATCAAGAGGACTAGAATCCTCTATTTCTAAAGCAATTAGTACTTCTTTAAGTAAAGAGCGAATAAATTCCATCTTAAATAAATATGAAGATTTATCAGCATCAATCTCTGAGATAGAATCCTCTGAACCAGAAGAGTCCAAAGAATCAGAATGATGGTGTTCATTTAAAAATTCATCTGTAGAGAGAGAAGATTTAAAAGACTTTTTACGTTTACTAGAAGGAGAAATAACAGACAAAGCCTTCTTTATGGATTCAGAAACAAAATCTCTTATGTTATCAGGAACATTCTGCACCTTAGATGTTGAGGGAACTGCAACAGGCAATGGTACATTACTAAAGGAAATATTATCTGCTTTAACAAGTTTGTCATGACAATTATTACAAACAACAGCTGGAGGAATAGCTACCAAAAATTTACAGCAGATACACTTAGCTTTGGTAGATCCAGCAGGCAGTGATTTTCCTGTAGTATCTTCTGGCTCAGATGCAACGTGAGACATCTTGCAATATGTAAGAAAAAAACAACATATAAAGCAAAATAGATCAAATTCCTTATAAGACAGTTTCAGGAATGGGAAAGAATGCCAAATATCAAGCTTCTAGCAACCAGAAGCAAATGAAAAATGAGACTGAAATAATGTGGAGACAAAAGCGACGCCCATATTTTTTAGCGCCAAATAAGACGCCCACATTATTTGGCGCCTAAATGCTTTTGGCGCCAAAAATGACGCCACATCCGGAACGCCGACATTTTTGGCGCAAAATAACGACGCCGGAAACGGAAAAGAATTTTTGCGCCAAAAAAGTCCGCGCCAAGAATGACGCAATAAAATGAAGCATTTTCAGCCCCCGCGAGCCTAACAGCCCACAGGGAAAAAAAGTCAAATTTTTGAGGTAAGAAAAATATGATAATTCAATGCATAATCCCAAATATGAAACTGACTGTCTGAAAATAAGGAAAGTTGAACATTCTGAGTCAAGGCAAATAAATGTTTGAATACATATATTTAGAACTTTATAAATAAAGTGCCCAACCATAGCTTAGAGTGTCACAGAAAATAAGACTTACTTACCCCAGGACACTCATCTACATGTTTGTAGAAAGCCAAACCAGTACTGAAACGAGAATCAGTAGAGGTAATGGTAAATATAAGAGTATATCGTCGATCTGAAAAGGGAGGTAAGAGATGAATCTCTACGACCGATAACAGAGAACCTTATGAAATAGACCCCGTAGAAGGAGATCACTGCATTCAATAGGCAATACTCTCTTCACATCCCTCTGACATTCACTGCACGCTGAGAGGAAAACCGGGCTCCAACTTGCTGCGGAGCGCATATCAACGTAGAATCTAGCACAAACTTACTTCACCACCTCCCTTGGAGGCAAAGTTTGTAAAACTGATTTGTGGGTGTGGTGAGGGGTGTATTTGTAGGCATTTTGAGGTTTGGGAAACTTTGCCCCTCCTGGTAGGAATGTATATCCCATACGTCACTAGCTCATGGACTCTTGTTAATTACATGAAAGAAATTGTATTTCCTATGGACAATCATAGATTCCCTGTCCATGAAGATTTTCCTGACGGAGGTCAGAAAATCCAAACTTCTTGCTTCTTGCCTTTCCCTCCAGTCTGCTTTTCGTCCATCAGTGGCTCAATGCATGGAGGTGATTGGTCTGATGGTGGCCTCCATGGACATCATTCCTTTTGCTCGGTTCCATCTGCGACCGCTGCAGCTTTGCATGCTCCGTCAATGGAATGGAGACCATTCAGATTTATTGCAGATGATAAATCTGGACCCCCTAACAAGAGACTCTCGTGGTGGATTTCACAGGAACATCTGTCTCGGGGCTCTTGCTTCCTGATAATTGTGACTATGGACGCCAGCCTGTTTCTTCTTTTTCCATTTTCCTTCGGCTGAATGACTGGGGATTATAGGTAAGGGAAGTTACACTTAACCACTTTGCTGGGGTGCTCTGTGCCTCCTCCTGCCAGGAGTTGAATATCCCCACTAGTAATTGGAATGACATCATGGACTCTCCATGCCCGGAAAGAAAGACATTTATCAGGTAAGCATATATTTTGTTTTAATCATATTCTTAAATGTTTTTAAACACAATTTGCTTCAGCAAATCAGACCGTAGCAAGCAAGATGCTTTTGTTTGATATTGCTTCTTGATCACTGGAATTCAAGATCTTTTGCACTTTTTTTTTAATCAGAAATTCAAAAACTGTGTTTTTAATAGACTATGAAATATCTTTGGGGTTTTTTGTACTTTGAATATATATATATATATATATATATATATATATATATATATATATATATATATATACTGTATATATAGCAACTCAATGTGAATCCGCCCTCCGCGGGTCAACCACCTGTAGGTTCTGTGTAAATAAATATCCTTCTCAAATAACAGCAACCAGACAGGATTTCTTCAAAAAGGTCAAGTTTTATTGACGTTTCGGGGAGTAATATATATATATATATATATATATATATATATATATATATATATATAAATAACAGAACAAAATACTTGCACTCACTGGTCCTTTTGTGAAAAACTTTTACTTAGAACAAAAAACTGTGACGTTTCGAGGACAATATCCCCTTCTTCAGACAACGCGTGTATCAAACAATAGTGACTTTATACATAGTGGCAAACAAACCCCTCCCCCCAATTAGAGCAAAAAAACGCCAAACTGGTAACCATGGTGACCAATAAGTCACATTGTAAACAATCCAGTGTTAACATATTCTTCAAAACTTATGTATAAGCCATCCTGGCTCCAAAATCAAAAGTGACTGTCCCAGTGCTGTATAGAGGAACTGTGGAAACATAGAAACTGAGGCGGATCGCACACAGAGCAAAACAAGCGGAATGATAGTGTACATTCAGTCATTCAACTAACGCTTTCACTGCCAGATAGAGCTTGAGATTTTTAACAACTTTCTAATTTATTTCTATTATATTTTTTTCTTCATTCTGTTGGTAGCTTTTGTTTAAAAGGAGCGAAGCATGATTTGGATCTGACCCATTTCTGGAGCAGTATATGGCAGCAGTTTTGCAAGAATGTTCTCCATTTGCAAGAGCACAAGATGGGAGCACTATTTCCTGCCATGTAGTGCTCTAGATGCTACCTAGGTATCTGTTTAACACAGAATATCATGGGAACAAGGCAAATTTGATAACAGAATTAAATTGGAAACTTTTTTAAAAAAATGGTATGTTCTGTCTGAATCACAAAATAATTTTTTTGGGTTTCATTATACAACAAATACATAACTGTACTTAATAAATATACCAAAAATCACAAACAAAAAAAATGTAGAATAAATGTGATAATAAAATACACAAAGTGAATCGTGAAACAAAAAAGTCCAAATATAAGGATATGTAACTCTTCTAAGAAAGGTCTCTTCGCTCTTCTGCGGTCCTCCGTGTGTTCTCAAAGAAAAGGAAACAAGATATGCAACATAGTGTAACTTTGTAACCACTTATAGTGCAACAATTCTGCTTGTTTAACGAGTGATTACTCACATTTGTTGGAGCTTATAGCCAAGCTCAGGGTAATGCGCACTCCCACTTTATACTGGTGGGAAAACAGTACTCTCAGGCAAATCTTATAAAAGCAAACATTTATTAAAATATATAAAAAGCCTCACAAATGCTTTAACAACACCTCTTACAAAGGGAAACTGAGTAATAATGGCTGTAAAATTACTCAAGAGTAGATGCTATTCCTGGATGGAGATGGATGGACAAGCAGAATCTTAACCGCTTAGAACCACCACTTCCCAGTGCCAGAAAGACCGCTCCTCCCTCAGGTGAATAAGCAGATGTAAAGACGCAAGAGTGTGTCAATTCCGACGTACGTTTCGCTGAATCGGCTTTTTCATATGTTGCATATCTTGTTTCCTTTTCTTTGAGAACACACAGAGGACCGCAGAAGAGCGAATAGACCTTTCTTAGAAGAGTTACATATCCTTATATTTGGACTTTTTTGTTTCACGATTCACTTTGTGTATTTTATTATCACATTTATTCTACATAACTGTACTACATTTGCTCTCTTTTTAATCGTCGCTGATTTGCTCTTATGCTCACCCTACATAGCACAGGAAAATACTTTAATCTTGTCCTACTGAGGTCTGTATTATGTGTAAAGTCTGTATTATTGAGATCATATCAGTAATTGCCCCAAAAATGCTCTCCAGAAACACTTTTTGGTAAAGCCTCATGAGCTGATCTTATTTCTGTTTCTAAACCAGGCTTTGCAGCTTCTATCTAAATACAGTATATACCTATGTGTGTTAACCATGTAATATGTTTTTATGTTCTTGTGTATCTAGGTGATTGAAAACAAGGATGAAATTAAATCAGATCCAGATACAGACATTGCATACAACAATTTGAAGGTAAGTAATGAAATCAGTTAAGTTTGTTACTAGCTACCAGTCATCTTTGGTTTGGAGTATACTAGGGATTCATACAGTCAGGGAAATGTATGTGAGGATGACAAAGTCAAATAATCATTGCAAAGAAGGAGAAAGTCTGAGCATCACAGTGGAGTCAGAAGACGTTATTGAGGTAGAGAGAGTGCATTGGTCATAACAGGCCTGAGATATAATTGTGTTGTCCATCATGGCAATTGAGAGTACCATAGAAGAGGATGCTGAACTTAAAGGGACAGTGTGCTTAATGTGTTTCTAATGACTCATTCTACCAACTGTAGAGTATAAAATGTATGGTTGTTTCTTTAGGCTTATTTTTATATGTGAAATAGCCAGATTTGTCTTTTGGGTTGTAGTAGAGATTAGCTATGAAGAAAAAAGGATACCGGAGCCAGGATGCCAGTGCATATGTGGATTTATTCAGATAGGAGACAACAGGTAATAATACTTAGATAGGTATATTAGACAAGGCAATCATCCATTGGGCATCCTTCAGAAGAAGATAATCCCGTGAGTATCATAGACAAGCGGAACGTCTGTTAAACCACTATAGAGAAAAAAGAGCTTTTAATTGGATTTATAACTCGAGTGTGTCAAGCACCACAAAGCATAAGATGAAGTATGTTGAGCACCATATAGGATGAGAGAGTGCCTGAGCATCATAGTGTAGGAAAGAGTCCACTGAAGACCATATAAGTAGGATTCTGCCGCATATTGGTTAGGTCCCAATTTCCAGACAAGTTGATTTGTGCATGAAAACAGCTTGAGGTTTTTTTTTTTCTATTGATTTCAAATATTTTCTAATTAATAAAAAAGAAATACCAAATGAGTTTGAAAACTGTTTGAATTTGAAATCTATAAAGCACAGAAATACAAAACAAAGGGAACTTTAGGCTATTCAAGTAGGTTTTTGCAAAGATTTTCAGAGACCTTCATGGAAGCAAAAGCTACAAGGCCAAATGAAAGCACAACATGACAGATAATTAGTTCAGTATTAGTGATCATTTTTTTTTTTAACTTAACCTTTCACATTAATTATATAGTTTTTTTCTATTAATTGTATATTTAGCATGTTTAAACCTCAAAAACTTTCATTACAATCATTGATAAAATACGTAGTTTTGGCTCGCTAACTAATAAAATGACAACTCTTTTAATGCGTTTGAATGTCATAGAAAGAAAGATAAAAATCATTCAAGTTGAATGCAAGGGTTTCTCATGGCAAACTCTAATAAATTAGAATTTGGGTCATTGTTTATTTTTTGCCAGCAATAACTATTTGGATTTAGTGGCACAAACTATCAATAGCAAAGCTTCTAAAACCACATTTCCACCCTATCCATTCCGGATGCAGAGATTAATGAAGCTGTCAATCTTCATTCCCACTCATTCTTCCTGTCTGACTCAAGGCTTTTCGGTGCCACATTCTCAAACGTGCATCATTATTCAACTAATAGCAATAAGCACTTTCTCTCTACCTTAGGAAGGTCACAAAGTATCATAGCAACTGATTTAAGCATCAGAAAAATAACTGTTCAAGCCGAAACCCTGTGTGTTCTGGGGCCTCTTAAGAATAAAACTAATAAGGCCTTGTGGGACAGGATATTTCTTTTCTTTTTTTGCCCAGGTAGAGGTTTAAAATGTTCAAACAGCCCTCTTAATAATGCTGTGCTTTGTCCTGCCTAGAAGCTACTTCAGGTGAAGTGAGTTTCATCTTAGTGACACTATAATGTTGCTTTACATTTGTTTAAGCAGATGCCTCTACTACAGAGGTGCACCCAGATATAATATAGCCGAGATAAATACCCTTAGGGCTTAACAGGACATTTTTTATTACATCTAAAGATAGTGTTATTTAATTGCAAGTTTTTTTTAAAGAGGCAGTAAATATTACCCTGTACACTGCTGTTCGTTGTGTTTTTTAGGTCATAGTAGCGCAGGTCTCACTGCGAGTGCCGGGACCGCGCTATTATGACCTCCCTTCTGGCTGCAGGCATCTTGGAATAGCGCAAGACGAGCTATCAAAAAAGCAATCAGCGATGTACAGGGTACTTTTGAATTAACTCCTTTTGTTCACTGTGGAAGTCAAGTACGAATTTACATGTGTGAGATTATCCTATTACAATCCGTTTTCATCCCTTTATCATTGCACTTTTGCTTGCACGTAAATCATTCAAGCATTTTCTTTTTGCACTTTTGTGTCCCTTTAAATTACAGAAATGGAGGAAAAATAATGAAAGCATATTGCAAACTTGTTTTGCTATGCATCATTAAGCATCGTACATTATAATTTCAAAGTGTTTTCTGTTCCTTTAAAGGGACACTAAAGTTAAAATTAAACTTTCGTGAGTCAGATAGAGCACACAATTTTAAACAACTTCCCAATTCACTTCCATTATCTAATTGTGCACAATCTTTTTATATACACACTTTTTACAACACCAGCTCCTACTGAGCATGTGCAAGTGTATGCATTTTGTAATTGGCTGATGTGTGTCACATGATGCCGTGGAAAGGAAAATAGAACTACTAGTCATTTGAAATTCAGACTAAGTGCTTTTGCTTATTATTATGTATTTACTGATTGTGCTATATGTGGTCCTGGATTTTTCTGTGCTTCTAACACCTACTGTCTCTTAATATAACCAACTATCACTAGAAATATAAAGAAATGCATCTATTAGTATAAACACCATTCATTCTGTGCAGGATGGTGAAGGTTTGTGTTCATCAGCTAATACAGCTGTGGGGTACCAATTATATTTCCTGCGCTTTATACAGCTGTGGGGGTACCAATTATATTTCCTGCGCTATATATATATATATATATATATATATATATATATATATATATATATATATTTATATAATCAAGACGAAATCTTCACATCTATTTTTTGTTTAATACTACTTCTATACTATATATAAAAGTGAATACAAAAACAAGTTTAATTGTTATTCCCTTGTATGAATACTGCGCCACTGGCCTAGTTTAAGAATAAGTAAATAATAAATATAGTTAGAACAAACACTTTTGTACCAAACATTTATAAATTGCTGTATCTTCCTGGATCCACCCTCACTAATCATACTTTTATATGGTATTGTACGCTTAATTAACAATATTAAAGGGACACTCAAGTCAAAATTAAACTTTCATAATTCAGATAGAGCATGCAATTTTAAACAGCTTTCCAATTTATTTCTATTAACAAAATGTACACAGTCTTTTTATATTTACACTTATTGAGTCACCAGCTCCTACTGAGCATGTGCAAGAGTTTACAGAATATACGTAAATGCATTTGTGATTGGCTGATTGCTGCACAATATAAATCTGTGTTTTTGAGAAAAAATTGAGATTTATGTCACTAAAAATGGGACTTTCCATCCCACGAATTACATAGCATTAAAGTTGAATTTTCAGTTCGGTCGTATAGGAAATGATATAACATTTTAAATTATATTTTAAAGATTAGTTTCTCCCTCAGTGGATACTTTATATTAAGATAAAGTCACCAGTCAGACATTCAAGTAACTTTATTAAAACATGTTTTACTATGACAAAGTTTCAATCTACAATCACTACATTTCTGACAGAGGCAAGAACTGGAGTCCGAAAATAAGAAACTTAAAAATGACCTAAATGAGCTGAGGAAAGCCGTAGCTGATGGTGCATCTCAGAATGACTCAAATGACGAATCCAATGGGTACGAGTTACTTTTAAACCAGCTGAAATCAGCCAATGAAGAGCTGGAAGTGCGCAAAGAAGAAGTGCTTATTCTAAGGTCACAGATTGTAAATGCCGCTCAGAAAAATGACCCAGAGAAGAACATGGTAAATATTGTGAATGTTTATTGAGAGAATGAGGAAAAGGTGTTAATATGGGTTGAGGAATAAGTGAGAATGGGATAAGAAATTAACAAGAACACAAGAAAAAGAATGGTTGAGCATTTGAGATAAGGAAAGGGTGAGGATAAAGAATTGTTGAGAATATGAAATAAGGGCCTGATATAAATATGGGATGAGGAATGGATGAGAATATTTTTTAAAGAAAAAATGACAATATGAGATAAGGAATGGTAGAGAATATTGGGTGAGGAATGAATGAGAATTTGATAGGGGCAATGGATGAGAATATGGTTGTGAGAAGGGTAAGGTTATAGGGTATTAATGGGTGAGTATATTTGTTGAGATATGAATAAGAAGATGGAATGACAAATGGGGAATGCAAGAAGATGAAGGATGGGAGGAAATACTGAATAAGGAAAGGATAATGACGTTAGAAAAAAGGAGGAAAGTGCGAGGATGTGGCATGAAAATGCAGGACCACAAAGATGAGGAATTTGTGAACTGGTAGATGAAAAGTAAGTAGGAAAAAATGATTGATATGGAATGGATGAGATGTAGGTGACTTAAACGGACATTTAACACTAAATAAATGCTAGATAGAATGATGCAGTCAAAGAAAACATTAGTCTGAGAATAACATGTAGATGTAGTTTTTAAAGTTTCATTAGCCGTTTAAATATTGACAAAATAAATGTAAAGTTTTAGAGTCTATAAAACAATGGGAGCTGCCATGTTGTAACTTAGGTTACCTTCTCTGCTGTGGTCAATTAGGAAAAGTAATAAATAGGTCACTAGAGTGTGCAGCTAATGGCTGTGTGGAATAGAACTGTGTTCCGCATTTCCATTTCTAACAGGAACCGGAAAGCTCACAGTTTCAGAATAGAATTATAGGAAACGGGGACAACATAAATAATGGAAGTATATTGTAGACTTTTTTATATATATATACGAATTATCATTTTATATTTTCATCTTAAAGTGTTTAATGTCCTTTTAAAGTGATAGTGAATGCAGGTTCGGCATCTAAGCGATATTTTACATGAACTTTAATTGATCACTTCTAATAAAGATACACTGTAACTTACTTTTTAATCTAGCCTTGCCAAATATTTTTTGTGAGCTAACCGTTTGAACTGTTCTCCAAATCAGAGTTCTAGCTACAAAAAAGGTGCCGTACGGCAAGAGCACTGATTGGAGAACAGTCCAAACCGATTAGTTTTTAAGTTGGCGGCCTGAGCATGGGGTATTTTGATTTTCAGTGCTACATTAAAAAGTAAGTTAAAGCGCATCTTAATTGGCGAATTAAACTCCATCTAGAATATTGCTAACATTCTGGATCAGGATAGGACAGATTAGCATCACTTAAAATGACTGATGGGTCTTCATCACATTTCAGTAACTGATCCAGATTGTTCCATAAGGTTATAAATGGCATAGTGGTTTGCAACTCACGAGTTACCTACCAAAATAATATTTAAAAAAAATATATGTGTGTGTGTATATATATATATATATATATATATATATATATAAAATTATATATATACACAATATATATAGGTAGTAGTGAATACACCCTCCTGGGATATGTACATTGGTGCTAGCTTGTATGTATATAATAATCCAAAGGCAGCACTCATAGGACTTTCATGAAATCAGGTCAAATATTTTTTTTTTTTTTTTTTTTTTTTTTTTTTTGAAAACTGTTTTATTGATTCAAAACAAGATTGTACAATGCATTTCAAATGATATTCTTATCTATGGTAGACATATATTATATACATGGCATTGACATTATTGGTTTTGAGCTAACTATAACCCGGGTTCTTGTAAATGTCTCAAAGTCCAAAGTTTCACACCGGGGATTGATAACTGGTCTATGTTAACTTACTCTTATACTTTGAATCACAAAAAAGAGAATTGAATCTTAAAGATAATAACAGTTTGTAAACAACTTAAGCTTGCACATAAAACAAACAGAAGAAGAAAGAAAGTAAAAGAAAAAAGAAGAAAAGAAAAGGGGAAAAAGAAAATATCTGTCTTCCGCTATATTATATGTCTCGAGGAAGTACGTCTTCAAAAGAGATTTTAAAAGTGTGGTTGTCAATCTGTCCTTTCGTTCATTAGTCCTTCTAAAGAAAGTCTTGTTGAAGTGCCCCCCCTGGGGGCCTAGGAGCTAAGTTTCCGTGGATGCAGTTGGGGCGCCATCTCGTCTACCACCCTCCCATAGGAATTTTATGTCTGCTAGCATGTGTGCTTTCCCCCTCTTAGTGTAGCCATATTCCTCCATGTTTAGGAGGTCAGTTACTTTGTCTATCCAGTTTGTCAATGTCGGTGAGTAGGGGGTCTTCCAGTGTAAGGCTATGAGCGATTTGGCTCCTGTCATGCTCATTTGGAGTATAGTCAGTCTTAATTTGCATGGTAGTTTCGGCAGGTCATTCAGTAGCGCAATTCTAGGCGACAAAGAGATGTCATTCCCCAGTAGTGGTCTAAGATAACTTTCCACTGCGCTCCACAGGGGTTGTACCTTGGGGCAACTCCACCACATATGTAGGTAGGTGCCTCTCCCCTCACACCCTCGCCAGCATTTCCCTGAGCTTTCAGGGTAGATAGATTGTAACCTCTCCGGGGTGAGGTACCAACGTGATAAGACCTTGTAGTTGAGTTCTAGGGCTTGGGGGGAGGTTGAGGCTTTCCCTGTTCGCATGAAAATGTATTGCCAATCTTCTATCTGTAACTCAGTGCGAATTTCTGTATGCCAGTGATGTGTGTATGAAGGGAGTTGTTGTGCATGTTTTCCTTGGATCATTTTCTTTGCTAAAGACAGTGAATGTCTTGCTGTTCCTTTAGTGATGCAGTGGCTCTCAAATGGGGTTAGCTCCCTCAGGTAGTCCTGTCTGTGGGGTGATGTATGTACAAAGTGAGCTAACTGGGAATATTTTAACCATCCTGAATAACTACCTCCTAGTATGTCATTCAAATCTTCTTTCTTTTTGAGCTTCCCCCGTGTAACAAATTCATTTAATGGAATAGTATACCCCCAGCCCGTCAATCTCCTTTGACCTTTATCCAATCCCCCTATTAGTTCTGCATTTCTCGGGATTGGGAATAGTGGAGAACGAACTCCCGAGATATGTTTTCTCCTTGTGGTGATTAAATCCCAAGATTCAAATGTTCTACGGTGTATGGTAAGCTCTGTACACTGGGGTGGTCTGAGTTCTTTAGGGACCCAACAAAGGGCTCCTACCTCAGGGGTTTTGAGGATGTGGGAATCTATTGCTACCCACGCTTTAGTATCAGCCGACCTGTGCCAATCTATTACTCTCTGCAACGTTACTGCGTCTAGATAATCTTGTATACAAGGTAAGCCCAATCCTCCCCTATCCTGTGTTCTATATAGGTTTTCCCTATTCACCCTCGGCTTAATTTTCCCCCAAATAAATAGATTGATAAGTTTTTGTATATGCACTACATACCATTTGGGGACTGGGATTGGGAGGGTTTGGAATACGTACAAGACCCTGGGCAAGACTGTCATTTTAACACATTGAGTTCTCCCCCACCATGTAATTGGTTTAGATGACCATGTATTGAGGTCTACTTGTAGTTTGCGAGAAAGTGTCAGGTAGTTTTCGTCGAATAGTTGTGCCATGTTTGGGGAGATATTTACCCCCAGATATTTTAAAGATTTTTCTTGTAGTTTTAATGGGCATATCTCACTGATGGAGCGAAAGTTGGAAGTAGGGAGTGATATGTTTAAAATTTCTGATTTATGTTTGTTAACTAGGAAGTTGGAGAATTTACCAAAGGTGTCTATTTGTCGCAGCACTTCAGGTATACTGGTGAGGGGATCTGCTAGTGAAAATAAGATGTCGTCTGCGTACATCGCTACTTTAAAGCTATGAGGTCCTATTGGGATTCCTTTAATCTCTTCGTTCTGCCTGATGTTAGCTGCAAGGACTTCCATAGTCAGGATAAACAGTATGGGGGATAAGGGGCAGCCCTGTCTCGTCCCATTTTTTATGTCAAAGGGATCTGAAAGCATTCCATTGGCTTTGACTCTAGCTGTAGGTTGGGAATATAAACTAAGTATACGTTGTATCATTTTGGGGCCGAATCCTTGGGAATGTAAAGTTTCTTTTAGAAAGGTCCAATTAATGCGATCGAATGCCTTTTCGGCATCTGTCCCTATAAGGACTGAAGGGATGTTATAACGTTTGGCATAAGAGGACAAGGTAACCGCCCTAATTGTGTTGTCCCTGGCTTCCCTCCCAGGGACAAAACCCACCTGATCCGTATGTATGAGGGAGCTAAGTATTCCATTAATTCGTGTGGCCAAAATCTTGCCCAGAATCTTGACGTCCGAATTTAAGAGGGATATAGGCCTGTAACTACCCGGGTCGGTGGGGTCTTTGTTGGGTTTTGGTATGACCGAAATATGTGCCATCAGCATATCCCTAGAGAGAGTAGGGTTTTCGTCTAAGGTGTTGAATAAGTGCAATAGGTGTGGAGCTAGAATACCTTTAAAGGATTTGTAGTATGCGTTGGTAAAGCCGTCGGGACCTGGGCTCTTTCCTGTGGGTAAATTGGTAATGGCTCTAACAACTTCTGTTAATGATATGGGAGCTTCCAAAGCTTCCTTTTGTGTTTGATCTAAGGCCGGAAGGTCTGCGGCTTTTATATATTCCTGCATGTCTTTCAAGTGTTCCAACGTGTCTATGCTGTCTAAATTGTATAGCTTAGAATAGAATTTACTAAAATAGTCTGCTATTTGTTTGCTATCATGTAAGTGTTGTTTGTCTGTGGTCACTAGCTTTTCCACTTGGGATCTAGCGCGTTGGGCTTGTAAGAGTTTAGCGAGGAGAGGGCCTGATCGGTTTCCTTCGTAAGCATATAGCTTCCTAATATTTAGAGCTTTTCTTTGTGCTTCCTTCCTTAAAATATGATTTAGATCCTGTCTGGTTTTGGTTAACATGGTGTATATCATAGTATCTGATGGTGCATTTTTGTGTTGGAGTTCTAAATTCCCAAGTTGCCCTGTCAAAGTGTGTACTTTCTCATTATATGTCTTCCTCCTAAATGACAATTGTTTGATGCATTCTCCCCTCATAACAGCCTTATGGGCTTCCCATACCAGTTTAGGTTTCATATCAGGTGTAGCATTTATTTGGAAATATTCCCGTAATGTCTTAGTCAGGGTCTCTTTGGTTGCTGGATCGTTGAGGAGCGAGCTGTCTAATCTCCATATGAAGGGGGTGATAGGGTGATTGGGCCATTTCAGATTGATGCTTATCTGGGAGTGATCTGACCAGGCAGTTGGCTGAATATCGGATTCTGTGGCTAGAGCTAGGTGGTGTCTCTCAATTAAGAGGTAATCTATTCTCGTGTAGACTGCCCAGGGGTGAGAATAAAACGTGTAGTTTCTTTGTGAACTATGCTGTATTCGCCAGACATCTATCAGGCCTAGCTGTGACAGGCAATTATAAATCGCGTTTGGGGGTCGGGCTAAGGAGGGTGTCTTCCCAGAGGAGGAATCTAACGTGGGGTCTAATGTGACATTCAAATCCCCACCCAAAATTAAAGTCCCCTTCTTATTATCGTTTATTAGTTTGCTAAGTTGGTTGAAGAATTTCGCCTTATGATTATTGGGAGCATATACATTTGCTAAGGTCACCGGGTTGTTAAATAGTGTCCCTATTAGTATCAGAATTCTACCCTCATCATCTGTTACTTTTTTCGTTAGTTTAAAATGAATATTCTTGTGTAGCAGAATCCCCACACCATTTGCTTTTTTACCTGGTAGGGAGTTAAAATAAACCTCTGGATGTGACTTGGAGAGGAATCTAGGTTCCGCCTGCTCTTTGAAATGGGTTTCCTGAATAAAGATAATCGAGTCTTTGTGTTTAGCAAAGCATCGCAGTGCTATTGAGCGTTTTGTGGGAGAGTTTAGTCCCTTCACATTTTGTGAAATAAGCGTCAATGTGTTGTCAGTCATTTGTGAGTGTGTCGAGTATATGTAAAAGCTCTTACCCCATGTAGGTATTCAGCAGTGGTAGTTGTCAAAGCGGCTGCATCAGGATGACCTGGCTTGTAGTAAAGGACAGAAAGGAAGAAGGTCGGATAAGGTGACTTTACCCTTTTAAGTGGAGCAGAAGTGACAGACATGAGAGGAAAAACAAAAGAAAAATTAACATAACTGTAATAATACAAATCTTTTAACAAAATCTTGATACATCTCAATAGTGCAAATAAGGGGTATAAACCCATATCTACTGGAAGTCGGGGGACTATGGGAAGCAAGAGAAGGAAGTGGAGGGAAAGGGGGGAGAAGCTGAAGGTGGATGGAGGGAAGGGTCGGGGAGAAAAGGGAGGAAGGGGGAAGGGGCGAGGAGGGAATAGAAGGGAGGGAGAAGAGCAGCTGGCCAAAGTAACAGTAGTAGTAGTAAAGGGGGATTAAGAACCAAGTTTGGCCAGCTCTGTTTCCGGGGCGGGACCCGAACCGGGATGGGGAAATTGGAGGTAATTCAACTAATGGAACATTTCAACTCTTTCAAATAAACCCCTCAAATCATTCAATTACAGTGAAGGCAGTTTATAATAACTATTTCAATATATTAACTGTTGATCAAACCTAACATATCTGGTGAAGCCTATGAGGCTAGCAGTCAGCACTTGGCATCGAGTCACCTAAGAAGAAAGACTCTGTATATGTCATGCAGCAATTCAGGTTATATCTTCTTCTTCTCCGTCTCCAGTCAAGGAGCCAGAGGGGGTGTTTCTCCTTTTTTTCGGGACTGTTGTCCATTCTGGGCGTTGTGGCCTCTGTGGGAGGTTAGTCTGAGTTTTATTACCCCGGTCTGGGGCTTTTAAAGATGGAAGGGATGGTTGCGATATTTCCAATTGCTTGCAGAAGCTCTCTATGTCCTCAGGGCTCCTATATGTATAGATCTTGTCGTCCTTTGTGACTTTGATGGAAAAAGGGAAGCCCCATCTATATGGGATGCCAAGGTCGGTTAAATGCAGAGTTAGGTACCGTGCTTCTTTTCGTTTCGCCAATGTGAGGCTGCTAAGGTCTGCATATATCTGTATACTGTCTTCCCCAAAAATGATCGGTGATTTCTTTCTCGCTGCCTGCAAAATTCTCTCTTTGTCTGTAAATTTATGACAGCACAAGACAATGTCCCTTGGAGGAGCTGTTGCGGAAGGCCGTGCTCTCAAGGCCCTATGTGCTCTGTCCAGAACAATAGTTTCGCCTGTATTCAGATCCAGCAAGTATTTAAATAAGTTTTGTAGGTATGAGGCTATTTGTGCTTGAAGTATCTGCTCCGGGACACCTCTGATTCTGAGGTTCTGTCGTCTACCTCGATTGTCGAGGTCCTCCATTTGTTCCTGCAGCCGTACTATCGCTGTATTCTGTTGTTGAACAGCTTCTTCTAGGTTATCTGAGGTTTTAGTCGTTTCTTCTACTTGTTCTTCTAGCAACATCACTCTATTTCCTAAAGCAGTAATTTCTTTCTTTACCCCTGCTAAACCTTCCTTAATCGCTTGGTTAACCTGTGACATGAAAAAGGTAAGATCCTTCTTGGTGGGAAGGTTGTCCAAGTCAGCTTTTGTGAGTGGGGTGTTTTGAGTGTCGCCCCATTGTGAGTTTTCTTCCAAGCCATCTGCGCTGTCTTCAGTAAGCATGTTTGTGTTTGAGGATGTTAGCCCTTCTTGGGGTTTGAAAAAGCATTTAGCTTGGTATTTGCAGACATAGCTGGTTTATTTGACTTTTCAGCTTTATGCTTGTTGCGTGATGCCATGTTGGTCTTTTATTTAGAGGTATCTCGGCTGCGGATTCCGCGCCCTCGTGATTATGAGAAGGGAAAAGTTTGTGTAACCTCAGAATGTTCTATGTATTTGCTGCTGTTAAATGTTCCACTGTCACCCAATGATGAGTGTGGGCTGCATCTAATTTGTATAGGTGTCGTCCGGAGGAATTCTTTGACCGTTTTAAATAAGGACAGGCTGATTGTTTATAAATATAGTTACTGTCCCTGCGGCTTTTCTGGCATGGAGGCCGGTTTTAGCATTATCCCCCCTCGGGGGTTTCCATGTTAGGCTGAAATAATATTGAGGGCCTGCCAGGAGTGCAGTTTGTAGAGGCTTATGTAGATTGATATCTCGTGTTTCAGGGGGGGCCTAAGTGCTAGGTCAGTCTCTGCTTGTAATGTCCCTTGTGAGCCCCTGTCGTGTGCATTAAATGTATACTTGCGGTCAGCTGTAGGTGTAGGTAATCAGCGGCATCGATGTCCAGCTCCTTTTTGGTCCCTGTTACATTCAGAGTGGGTTGCTTTGGTCCGCTTGCTGCTAATTGTTCTCACCGCTGCTGCCTAGTATGTGTTGTAGCTGCGTCACCATGCTCCTGCGCGATGCTTAGGCCTCGGGGTCGGCGTTCTCACAAAATTGTGTTGATGTGGGGGTTTTTCACCCATGTTAGGCTCCCAAGGTGGTCGGATAGATGATGCCTCCTAATGGCAGTAAATTAGTGTTTGATACTGCCCGGGGGACCCGCCACCCGGTTTCAGAGCTCCGGAGCTATCTTATTCTGCGGCCATGTTCTTCGTCGGCCGACTCCGCCCCTCCAGGTCAAATATTTAATAATTTATTATCTTATGTGTGTGTGTATATATATATATATATATATATATATATATATATATAATTTTTTTTATTTAAGGCAGCATGAAATATCAAGTAAACAAAAAAAGGGAGTGCATACAAATTCTTAAGTACCCTTTATGGTTTACGTTTGTACCGTGCAATAGCAGACATTCCAGGTGTGACTTCCTGTTTCAGTAGCATGAAATATCACATAAGGGCATGAACAGGGATAGCTAATCCCCAAACAGCAAGCAAATAAAGGTAGTCAAGTCTGTGTTCTCTTCTTTAAAAAGGACCTTTATTAATACACATCAGTTGGCTACAAAATCATTTGAGCTGGACCATGTATATCAATAAAGGTCATTTAAATGTCATATTTTAGGGTTACATTTTTTCTTTGTATGTATTTATTTAAGCAAATGCTTATTTTGTTCTTTCAGGTAACAGAAGCAAATTGGGAAAACAGTAACAAACAAGTGGATCAAGACGATGCAATTGAAGCATATCACGGTGTCTGTGAGACTAACAGGTAAACCCATTTCAAATAAGTTTTGTGCAGGATCAAACCACCAACGTGTGATTGTATAGCCAGAGCAACATGAGTTGTACAAAGAGACCAGGAGAATGTTGTTTGAAAGTTACTTATTATGCATAGGGCCAAGAACTGGTAATGTTACAGCAAGGAGTGCATGTTTGTAATGTTACAGCAAGGACAACATGTTTGTAATGTTACAGCAAGGAGTACATGTTTGTAATGTTACAGGAAGGAGTACATGTTTGTAA
Source organism: Bombina bombina (assembly GCF_027579735.1). Taxonomy (NCBI): domain Eukaryota; kingdom Metazoa; phylum Chordata; class Amphibia; order Anura; family Bombinatoridae; genus Bombina; species Bombina bombina. The sequence goes on along the minus strand of NC_069500.1, from coordinate 70,511,130 downwards.
TGTTACAGCGAGGAGTACATGTTTGTAATGTTACAGCGAGAAGTACATGTTTGTAATGTTACAGCAAGGAGTACATGTTTGTAATGTTACAGCAAGGAGTACATGTTTGTAATGTTACAGGAAGGAGTACATGTTTGTAATGTTACAGGAAGGAGTACATGTTTGTAATGTTACAGCAAGGAGTACATGTTTGTAATGTTACAGGAAGGAGTACATGTTTGTAATGTTACAGGAAGGAGTACATGTTTGTAATGTTACAGCAAGGACAACATGTTTGTAATGTTACAGCAAGGAGTACATGTTTGTAATGTTACAGCAAGGACAACATGTTTGTAATGTTATAGCAAGGAGTACATGTTTGTAATGTTACAGGAAGGAGTACATGTTTGTAATGTTACAGGAAGGAGTACATGTTTGTAATGTTACAGGAAGGAGTACATGTTTGTAATGTTACAGCAAGGACAACATGTTTGTAATGTTACAGCAAGGAGTGCATGTTTGTAATGTTACAGCAAGGACAACATGTTTGTAATGTTACAGCAAGGAGTACATGTTTGTAATGTTACAGGAAGGAGTACATGTTTGTAATGTTACAGCAAGGAGTACATGTTTGTAATGTTACAGGAAGGAGTACATGTTTGTAATGTTACAGGAAGGAGTACATGTTTGTAATGTTACAGGAAGGAGTACATGTTTGTAATGTTACAGGAAGGAGTACATGTTTGTAATGTTACAGCAAGGAGTGCATGTTTGTAATGTTAGAGCGAGGAGTACATGTTTGTAATGTTACAGCAAGGACAATATGTTTGTAATGTTACAGCAAGGACAACAGGTTTTTAATGTTACAGCAAGGAGTACATGTTTGTAATGTTACAGCAAGGACAACAGGTTTTTAATGTTACAGCAATGAGTACATGTTTGTAATGTTACAGCGAGGAGTACATGTTTGTAATGTTACAGGAAGGAGTACATGTTTGTAATGTTACAGCAAGGAGTATATTTTTGTAATGTTACAGCGAGGAGTACATGTTTGTAATGTTAGAGCGAGGAGTACATGTTTGTAATGTTACAGCAAGGACAATATGTTTGTAATGTTACAGCAAGGACAACAGGTTTTTAATGTTACAGCAAGGAGTACATGTTTGTAATGTTACAGCAAGGACAACAGGTTTTTAATGTTACAGCAATGAGTACATGTTTGTAATGTTACAGCGAGGAGTACATGTTTGTAATTTTACAGCGAGGAGTACGTGTTTGTAATGTTACAGCGAGGAGTACGTGTTTGTAATTTTACAGCGAGGAGTATGTGTTTGTAATGTTACAGCGGGGAGTACGTGCTTGTAATGTTACAGCGGGGAGTACATGTTTGTAATGTTACAGAAAGGAGTAGAGGTTTGTAATGTTACAGCGAGGACTACGTGTTTGTAATGTTACAGCAATGAGTAAATGTTTGTAATGTTACAGCAATGAGTACATGTTTGTAATGTTACAGCAATGAGTACATGTTTGTAATGTTACAGCAATGAGTACATGTTTGTAATGTTACAGCAATGAGTACATGTTTGTAATGTAACAGCAAGGAGTACATGTTTGTAATGTTACAGCAAGGAGTACATGTTTGTAATGTTACAGCAAGGAGTACATGTTTGTAATGTTACAGCAATGAGTACATGTTTGTAATGTTACAGCAAGGAGTACTTGTTTGTAATGTTACAGCAAGGAGTACGTGTTTGTAATGTTACAGCAAAGAGTACGTGTTTGTAATGTTACAGCGAGGAGTACATGTTTGTAATGTTACAGCGAGGAGTACATGTTTGTAATGTTACAGCAATGAGTACATGTTTGTAATGTTACAGCAATGAGTACATGTTTGTAATGTTACAGCAAGGACAACATGTTTGTAATGTTACAGCAATGAGTACATGTTTGTAATGTTACAGCAATGAGTACATGTTTGTAATGTTACAGCAAGGACAACATGTTTGTAATGTTACAGCAAGGACAACATGTTTGTAATGTTACAGCAAGGACAACATGTTTGTAATGTTACAGCAAGGACAACATGTTTGTAATGTTACAGCAAGGAGTACATGTTTGTAATGTTACAGCAAGGAGTACATGTTTGTAATGTTACAGCAATGAGTACATGTTTGTAATGTTACAGCAAGGAGTACGTGTTTGTAATGTTACAGCAAGGAGTACATGTTTGTAATGTTACAGCAAGGACAACATGTTTGTAATGTTACAGCAAGGAGTACATGTTTGTAATGTTACAGCAAGGAGTACATGTTTGTAATGTTACAGCAATGAGTACATGTTTGTAATGTTACAGCAAGGAGTACGTGTTTGTAATGTTACAGCAAAGAGTACATGTTTGTAATGTTACAGCGAGGAGTACATGTTTGTAATGTTACAGCGAGGAGTACATGTTTGTAATGTTACAGCAATGAGTACATGTTTGTAATGTTACAGCAAGGACAACATGTTTGTAATGTTACATCGAGGAGTACGTGTTTGTAATGTTACAGCGAGGAGTACATGTTTGTAATGTTACAGCAAGGAGTACATGTTTGTAATGTTACAGCAAGGACAACAGGTTTTTAATGTTACAGCAAGGAGTACATGTTTGTAATGTTACAGCAAGGACAACAGGTTTTTAATGTTACAGCAATGAGTACATGTTTGTAATGTTACAGCGAGGAGTACATGTTTGTAATTTTACAGCGAGGAGTACGTGTTTGTAATGTTACAGCGAGGAGTACGTGCTTGTAATGTTACAGCGGGGAGTACATGTTTGTAATGTTACAGAAAGGAGTAGAGGTTTGTAATGTTACAGCGAGGACTACGTGTTTGTAATGTTACAGCAATGAGTAAATGTTTGTACTGTTACAGCAATGAGTACATGTTTGTAATGTTACAGCAATGAGTACATGTTTGTAATGTTACAGCGAGGAGTACATGTTTGTAATGTTACAAGGACTACATGTTTGTAATGTTACAGCAATGAGTACATGTTTGTAATGTTACAGCGAGGAGTACATGTTTGTAATGTTACAAGGACTACATGTTTGTAATGTTACAGAGAGGAGTACATGTTTGTAATGTTACAGCGAGGAGTACATGTTTGTAATGTTACAGCGAGGAGTACATGTTTGTAATGTTACAAGGACTACATGTTTGTAATGTTACAGCGAGGAGTACATGTTTGTAATGTTACAAGGACTACATGTTTGTAATGTTACAAGGACTACATGTTTGTAATGTTACAGCGAGGAGTACATGTTTGTAATGTTACAGCAATGAGTACATGTTTGTAATGTTACAGCGAGGAGTACATGTTTGTAATGTTACAAGGACTACATGTTTGTAATGTTACAACAAGGAGTACATGTTTGTAATGTTACAAGGACTACATGTTTGTAATGTTACAGCGAGGAGTACATGTTTGTAATGTTAAGAGGGATAATGTAAAATATGAAAAAAAGGCAAATTAAACTCAAAGGGCCAGATTACGAGTGGGGCGCTAACGGTTACGTGCAATTGATATCGGGTTTATCTCAGCTGTTTGCGTGCAACAGATGTAGAGCACATATTACAATGTGAAAGTAAACGTGATTACTGGAGTACAATTGACCCGGGATAGTGAGTTCTCAGAGCTCAACTGTTATGCAAAACAAAAAAAGTGTCAGAAAACGCATCAAAAATACATTGCAAAGTACAGTTACACTCATAATAACACTATCTAATACAATTATTTTAAGAAACTATTGCACAAAACAGTTATAAGGGCTCAAAGCTATGAGGTCTCAGGTGAAAAAAGGCACCTAAAGAGCTTTAACATAGTGACACACACACACACACACACATATATATATATATATATATATATATATATACATGTCTAAATATGTATATATTTGTATGCATATGTATTTATATGTGTAAATATGTATTTACAGACATATATACACATATAAACACATACATACATATGAATACATATAAATACATATATATATATATATATATATCAGTGCATTGGAGCCCTTTGCAGTCAAGTAGATGAAAACATGAAAAATCATATTTATGCAATATTCATATTTAATAAAGTGTTATGCTGTGTATTTATTGTAAATATTTTACAATGTTCTACACATAGCAGAATATGTTCTAAGTATGTTTAAATAGATATTCCTATATTAATCTGTATATACAGTATATCTATACCTATAAATAATTATATATATATATATATATATATATATATATATATATATATATACATATATATATATAGGTATAGATATATATTTTACCAAAATACCATCAGATATATGTAGAAATATGTATTTAAGAATAAATAGAACATATTCTGCTATGTGAAGAACATTGGAACGTGAAATATTCATATTTTTATGTCGGGTTACCACACTTAAAAATTTGTGATCGGGTTTGCACGTGAGTAGGGTTTTTTTCCCAGATTTTTTCCTCCATTGACTTCTATGGAAGAATACGTTAATGCAGTCGCGGTATTCTAACTTCGACTTTTTGCACGCATAGCGTTAGCACGCAATCACAAACTCTTTACTTTCAACTTGTAATACAAGCACTACCCAAAGTGCGAAAAAAGCTTACTTCTAGCGGAGTTAGCGCACAAGCGGGAGCATTAAATACCGCTCCACTTGTAATCTTGCCCTTATTTTTGGGGACAATGTCTAGATTCACCGAAATGGTATGATAAATGTCTACCATTTGTGGGTCATGCTGTGAAGCTCTCTTCTGCTCTATAAGATTCCTTAGGAATTAGATACATCTGGTTCTCTGGAAAGGTATTTAGGTGCTACTGATTCTACAACAAATATCTTCATCTTATAACCTTTTTGCAATATAAGTATACTTAGCTGCTGAGCTGGACAAGAGAGACTATGTAGGAAGGTCTGAATTTTTCAAATACTGCACCTGCTTACAACACCAGCACAGACTATGTCAGTGATGACTCTGTTTGAATCATACAAGTCACCACTGACTCTCTGAGAAGGCATTGTGTTTAAATGCGGAAATGTATGTGCCCTCTCTTTCTACTACTGCCCATGTGTGATCAGTAGTACTTGTTCATACATCATATACATTTATAGGGATGTGATTGGTTTTCAATGGTCATTTTGTTCTGGGAGACAAGGAAATCAGTCAACAGATTCTTTCATTGCTAAGTGGTTCTCATATATGAAGATTTAGATACACACAGCATCCAATTTGCTTTTGCTAACCCTTTAATTCAAATCTACATTTTATACTCTACTTTTATATATGCTTCTTCTACAGCTTTTTGTCTTAAGGGCTGGATTTATTTTACTGGCACCCCTAGGCACAGGCTTCTCTGGCGTACCAATTCCATTGGTTTTCTTGCACAGTGATATAGAGTTTGTATGCGCGTGTACGCCAATTATTATCCCAAATATATCTATATAAAAATCCTAGTATGGCCTCTGATTATCAGCATAAAGATTGTAATAAAATTGGTGGTCATGTGATGCTAAGCGGCATCACATGACCTCCCAAGCAGGCATCCCCATGATTAGACATTCAGATGCAGTGGCCTAGTTTGCCTATTGATAAATCTGGCTCTGACATTATTTGGCTTGATGCTTTTCTCTACAATCTCTCTTTTTTCCGTATCTCTGTCCTTTCTTTCTAGAAAGACTGAGGACTGGGGGTATCTAAATGAAGATGGTGAGCTCGGACTAGCTTACCAAGGCTTGAAACAAGTTGCCAGGTTATCTTTTCTTTTCTCTTGCTATTTCTGTCTTGATTCTGTGCAAATAATATATATTTATCACACTAACTCATATTTTAGATAATTCTTTAGGTTGCAATAAACAGACACGTGACTAAGAGCTGTCAAAAAATGCCCTCTTGAATTATGTGGGACAGTTTAGAGCTAAGCACAAAAGATCTTAGCTATAAGGACTACACAAATACCCTCACAGTGCTATAATGATGACAGATAGCGTATTTGTGTATACAGCTGAGTAGAGTATGGGAATTATACTTGTATATTAAATTATTTCAGTATTTATACACTACATGTTAATCAAATCAAAATCATTTGTGTAGAAAAAAATATCAGTGACATAGTAACAAAATATGGTATTGGCCAATGGGTATAAAAAAAATTGTGCATGCTGCAAATCTGTGTGTTTTTAAAGGGACACTAAACCCAAAATTTTTCTTTCATAATTAAGATAGAGAATACAATTTTAAACAACATTCTAATTTACTTCTATTATATAATTTGCTTCATTCTTTAGATATCCTTTGGTGAAGAAATAGCAATGCACAAGGGTGAGCCAATCACATAAGGCCTCTATGCGCAACCACCAATCAGCTGCTATTAAGCCTATCTAGATATGCTTTTCAGCAAAGGATATCAAGAGAATGAAACAAAATAGATAATAGAAGTAAATTAAAAAGTTGTTTAAAATTGCATTCTCTTTCTAAATCATGAAAGAAAAAATTTGAGTTTCATGATTCAGATAGAGAATCCAGCGCTACGGAATTTGGCAGCGCTATACAAATAAATGATAATAGAGAATGCAGCTTTAAACAACTTTCTAATTTACATCTATTATCAAATTTTCTGTTTGTTGAAAAGCAGCGATGTAAGCTCGGGAAAGTGCACGTCTGAAGCTCTATATGGCAGCAGTTTTGAAAGAATGTTATTTGATGGCAGCAATATTTCCTGCTATGTAGTGCTCCCGACACCTACCTAGGTATCTCTTCAACAAAGAATACAATGGGAACAAAGCAAATTTAACAATAGAAGTAAATTGGAAACTATTTTAAAATTGTATGTTCTGTCTGAATCACAAAAGAAAATGTTTGGGTTTCATATCCCTTTAATGGGCAGGAGCTGTAAAGCCAATTAGGTACCGCTTGAAACATTAAACAAGAATTGTTCATATCCCTTTAATGGTCAGGAGCTGTAAAGCCAATTAGGTACCGCTTGAAACATTAAGCAAGAATTGTTCATATCCCTTTAATGGTCAGGAGCTGTAAAGCCAGTTAGGTACCGCTTGAAACATTAAACAAGAATTGTTCATATCCCTTTAATGGTCAGGAGCTGTAAAGCCAGTTAGGTACCGCTTGAAACATTAAACAAGAATTGTTCATATCCCTTTAATGGTCAGGAGCTTTAACGCCAATTAGGTACCGCTTGAAACATTAAACAAGAATTGTTCATATCCCTTTAATGGTCAGGAGCTGTAAAGCCAGTTAGGTACCGCTTGAAACATTAAACAAGAATTGCTCATATCCCTTTAATGGTCAGGAGCTGTAAAGCCAGTTAGGTACCGCTTGAAACATTAAACAAGAATTGTTCATATCCCTTTAATGGTCAGGAGCTGTAAAGCCAGTTAGGTATTGCTTGAAACATTAAACAAGAATTGTTCATATCCCTTTAATGGTCAGGAGCTGTAAAGCCAATTAGGTACCGCTTGAAACATTAAACAAGAATTGTTTGCTTGAGTAGAGTATCGAGCACTCTGCACAATAACACTTCAATCTTTGTCACACAGTACTGCGGCATCCTTCAGGAGGGAGTAACCTTCTATATTAATAGGAAAAATAGCTATATAACTCTGATTAGGGAAACATGTTCATGCTTCTTATTGCTTACAGTTGTGAACAATTTATATGAGTATAATCCCTTATTTTCTTTAAACAAAAAAAAACATATTATTGTTATGAATTTAGCCTTAGTGCCTGGTGGTATCGTGGGGAACAACTGTGATTTTTAAATATATTTTTTATTTAATCAGATTACTTTTATATTGGATACATTTTTATAACACTAAAATGTGAAACCCATTTCAGAGCAATTAACATGCAATACAGATACCTTTAGCTGCATGTTTAATAATTTGCCATACTTAAAAATAAATACAATCTGAACAATCTCTACAAATCATTTGTTTTGTATTCTACATAGAAAATGTGCTCCTGTATTTCTGTTTTATTGTGTATATGTAGGTTTGCTAAATAGTAACTGACTTGATATTTAAGTAGTTTTTGTTTCTATATAAAAAAAAATTGCTGTCCCAGTATTGGAAAATATATTTCAACATGGACCCTTGTTTGAAAATGCTGGACAATCCTGTTGTTGGACATCAAGGCAAACTGAATTTTAATAGTAGCTGTACATTTTTCATTACAGGAGAACATTTTAAGTAATGTATGATAAATGTCATCATACGCACAATGAGGTATATTCACTAACAGCACTCCGCAGCCTGTTATTTTGTGGGACCTATTTTCTTAAACTCACACACCACTCCATCCTTTAGTAAACTGACTGCATAGAATAACTTAGTAACAGGGTGGCTTGGGGAGCTTATAGAAGACTGTTCAGTAATCTTTCAATCTAAAACTAGTTAGACAATTCTATTTTCAACATTATAGATGGAATTACACCACTCTGCGTTTCGCCTCAGTAGAAAAAGATAAATAAAAAACACATTCATACTTAATACATTTCATGGGCCTCCTCCTAATTATGAGTGCTGCCATTTTGGAACCTAAGTTTTACTGCAGGTATTTGAAGTAGAGTTACTGCACATGTGCAAAGACGTTAGAACTGGAATGCATTGAAAGCTAGATTTCATTATTGCGACACTGTTAACTAGGGGTAAGCGGGGAATAACCGCAATACTATACTTAAGAAATGTATTTAGTGCCATTCAAGTCAAGTTTTGCTGTATTTCATATAAATCATTTTAAATGTTTTGCAGTTTGTAGTTTGCTTTGTCAGCTATAAATTTACCTCCTGTAAAGAGTCACTTTTTAACACTATTCCTCTCTTTGGGATCTGGGCTAGTAACCTACAAAGCTAGACACTTTTATCTAGCAATGTGCATTCAGCAGTTTTGTTAGGCAGAAGAAGGCAGCCGCTCGCGGGATTAGACTCTTTTCACAGCCATATTTTTTCTTGTGAAAGTGGAACACACTAATTTCTGTGCAAATCCAGAACTTAGTGTGTTGCATTTTCACAAGAAGAAATCCAGCTCGGAAAAGAGCCGATTCTGCAAGCGGCCGACCTTTTACGCATTCTGCAGCTAACGATACTGCTGAATGCACATCACTACTTTTAACAAAGAAACATTTGTGTAGAGATTTAAAGGGACAGTCAACACCAGAATTTTTGTTGTTTTAAAAGAAAGATAATCCCTTTATTACCAGTCCCTAGTTTTGCATAACCAACACAGTTATATAAATATACTTTTTACCTCTGTGATTACCTTGTATCAAAGCCTCTGCACACTGCCCCCTTATTTCATTTCTTTGACAGACATGCATTTTAGCCAATCAGTGCTCACTCCTCGGTAAATTCATGTGCATGAGCTCAATGTTATCTATATGAAACACATGAACTAACGCCCTCTAGTGGTGAAAAACTGTCAAATGCAGAGGCGGCCTTCAAGGTCTAAGAAATTAGCATATGAACCTCCTAGGTTTAGCTTTCAACTAAGAATACCAAGACAACAAAGCATAATTGGTGATAAAAGTAAATTGGAAAGTTGTTTAACATTACATGCCTTATCTGAATAATTAAAGTTTTTTTGGGACTTGACTGTCCCTTTAATTATTCTCATAATTATGTAACCCCTTGGCTGCCAAAAAGAGATGTGTTACAGTGCACACAAAGCACCACTGCCTTCTCTGGCATCCAGGGGTAGGCAGGATAAGAGAATTGCTAACTTGAAAGCCTTATGTCTTATCAGAATCCTCGAAGCACAACTGCAGGCACAAACCCAGCAGCATGAAGAAGAGGTTGAGATCCTGACCTCTCACATTGAAGCTATGAAAGAAGAGCTGGAAACACAAGAGCAAAACCTTCTCCATATCATGCAGCTGTCACCGGAAGCTCAGGTGGAGTTTGGACTTCAGCATGAAATTACCAGACTTACCAATGAAAATTTGGTGAGTAACCGTACACTGCGTGTATATAAAGTCTACCTATAACACTACGGCAATTCCAGTTTTTCTGGTCACCAGGACTGGCCCACACCAACAACTGAGAAACACGTAGGGTTGATCACGATCTATCTTTTGATACATTTCTGCGTGTTAATAGCTGCAGATGTTGATGCAATCACAATCGCCCATTTTTTTTATTGTTTATCAACATGACTTTTTTATTATGGGTTTGATAAAAAATGGCCCTGTACTTTAAATGTGCAAGTCCCATTTTATGCTGATCACAGTCAAAATTTTTGACAATTATCAATATTTAGGGCTATTTTTGACTTGGAGCATTTCACAGCAAAAATGACTTGATAAACTCCAAGACATCACATATTACCTTATTAGTATGTACCCCACAAAGTTATTGATCAAAATAGCGCTTGTGCAAAATATGCCAACATTACATATATTGGATGACATCACCAAACAAGTACAAAAGGTACCTGCTTACTAAATTAAATTTACAAAAACTAATAGTAAAGTAATTTTACACTAATAAATAGTGGCATAATCAATAACCTAACAAATACACATGCCCACTCTACCCATAATGCCCCTTTTTAAATCCCTAAGAGAGGCTTACACACATATCTCTCTGGTTTTGGACCATAACAGGTTAATTGCACATGTCACTTATAAGCATCACTGCACACTAATAAAAGGAATTAATGTAAGCATCACAGCTATGATATAATTACTAAACCCGGGGGGAAATTTACCATTTTATTTGTCTTTTATTGTGCATGGTTTTTAATTTTTAAATATTGATATTATAAGATTAACAAGGAAAATATAGGTTTCTTCGTGTTTATTTGGTGTTGTCATCTTCATGCTTGAGGTTTATTATTGGAAGATGCTTTTTGGGATGTTGATAGCTGTAAAAACACACTGACATTATCAGCCGATATTCCAAAACCATTATTAGCAGACAGCAACCTTGATCAAACCCTTACTAACATCGGGGTCGGCTCCAGAACAAATGAAATGGGGGACACACATTTTTTTTCCCTGAGGGGGCACGCATTTACAAAGCATGTATGAGAGTCAAAATAAGAGCAGACCTAAATATTCTGCAGGAAAGTGTGTAGCTTCTGGCTGGCTTATCCCCCACTATTAACATTTGGAGAATATCTGCTAAACAGGGCCGGACTGGGAATAAAAAGCAGCCCTGGAAAAATGAAGACCAGCCCACAAACCTTATAATCCATCAAAGACATATATATATTGTGTGCAAGCCTGGCTCATGATGGCTGCATAGTAAGTGGCATATTTAGGTGTTGTGCTGCCCTAGGCACTCAAAAGTCTGCTGCTCCCCCCTCCTAGTTCACTAGGGCTAGCAAAATCACATGCTTACAATCAGGTGGGTTGAATTAAGGCTACATGCATATGCAGGGTGAGAAAATAACTAATGCATATGCAGGGACACACACATGTGTATATATATAATATTAGAAAAGAGGTTCCCTCTGCCTCCCACACACACAGCCCCCTCCCCAGTACCTTTAAATAAAGATAAATATAATTCCTTATATAAGTATATATAATATTATAGAAAGGTTCCCTCTCTACCTCCCACACACACAGCCCACTCCCCAGTACCTTAAATACAGTAAATATAATTCCTTATAAATATATATAATATATATATATATGTGTATACTGTATGTGTGTGTATATATATATATATATATATATATATATATATACACAGTATATATATATATATATATATAGATAGATAGATAGATAGATAGATAATATTATAGAGAGGTTCTCTTTGACAGACACGCTCAGTCATACACCTTATATACAGATATATAACAATATAGAGAGGTTCCCTCTACCACACACAGCCTCCCCATTACCTTATATACACAACCCCCTTCTCAGTATCATATCATATTGCAGAGCCAGGAAAGTTCCCTCAGTCTCACACTTACAGATGGTTACAGCTAGATCCCATCCAGCTGAAGGACCTGTGATGTCACTGAGGGATATGACTTTATAGGTACTTTAGCTGAAAGGGACCAAGATATATAATACATTTGCCGTAAATTTTATTATTGTTATGTGAGCTTGCTACTGTGTATGATACACAGGGGGCAGCATGACAGCTAGGTCTGATGTGTGCACACAGAGGTGAGCAGGGTGGAAAAAATGTACCTGCTTGCACTACAGCTGCTTTTGAGCAGAGCAATGCTTCACCTGCCGCCCCCCACAAATCCACCTTGTGTGCCTAGTGCAGCAGTATATAATTGCCTTACGTTTAGACTAAGCAAAAAAAAAAAAATGGTGAATGTGATATTTTGCTCACCGTGGCCAACAGACTGCGTGACCACCGGCAGCACCAGCCTAGCCTTGCTGCTTCTTTCATCCCTGCCTCACCTCACGCTGCTTCCATCTCACTCAGCTCTCCCTCTTCTTCCCGTGCACGCAGCTTCTGCTGGGACTCTGGGTGGGAGAGAGTGATAAGTCATGAGTGTCAGGGAGTGCTGAGCTGGAGAGGCCAGCCGGATCAATGAATCGATCACTGATCAGTCATCATTAGCAGTGCCAGTAACAAACAGAGAGAGAGCTCAGCCAGCATATGTAAGCAGCCGGTGTGTCACCGGCTGCTCAAATGTGCTGAGCTCTCTCTCTTTGTGGTATGAACATATCAATATTGTTTGAGGGGGCACAGCATTCCATTTGGGTGGGCATTGCCCCCCAATGCCCCCCCTTGGAGCCGACCCTGACTAACATAAGCTTCTGATGCATATTGAGCATAGCGCCCTGGTTCTTTGATATCTTTGAATTGTCATAATGTTTCTAGTTAACTGACATAGCAAAATTGCTAGTTTAGACCATTTACTTAATGATTGAAAAACAAAAATGGTTAAAGGACCATAAAATACAGAAAAAAAAACATAAACAACAAATGCAATCACACCATTAATGTGCAGTCACTAGAGGCAGGTGAGGCAGTGCTTCACCTCTCATATGGGCAAAATATTTTTTTTTTTATTGGCTTTAAAAAAAAAATTGTAATTTTTTTTTCCCCCAGCATTTTTTTTTCTCACAGCTATATGTTGTGCAATGGAGAGGCACAAGCAGGTCTGCCCACCATTACACAACATGCTGCACCACCTGCTGGATGCAAGTGGTTAAGATCATTGCATGGCCCATTAACTGCTTATTTGAGGCAGTCCCATTTGGGCTGAACCAATCCAGTGAGAGGCATTAGTAAGTGGAACATAGGGTTGGGGCTGGATGTTAAATCATATAAAACAAAACAAAAACGGAAAAAAACAACTTTCATATATTTTGTTGCTGTCCTGTGAACCTGCTAGCTTTGCTAAAGTGAAAAAGAGAGTTCTTCCCCTCTAAGTGCAGTGGAATGTGCCACTGTCACTTCCTGAATCCTTACAGAGCAGGAAAAGAGGCACAGAGAGCAATGTTTCATCCACATCTTATTAAAGTAAGATTTTACTGAAAGGGATTCTGTTAGTGAAAATGATAATTTAATGAATGTGGTTTAGTGTTTTTTTACTCTTTTACAGCAGGGTCGTTTTTGTATTTTGTTTACTCAAACTTTACACCCACTAACTTAGCAGCTTGCCTCTGTACTTCACACTAAATTATAGACTAATTTTCTGAACTCTCTGTAGCTCTGCTGTTTTATTACTTTAAAATGCAGTGGTCCCCCCCTTGTGTGTGTGTGTCTCTCTCTCTCTCTATCCATCCATCTCTCTCCTTATGTTTTGTTCTCCCCCATGGTCTCTTTCTCTCTCTGTCTCTCTTCCTCCCCCTCTGACTCTCATCCCTTATGTAATGAAAGAATCTATAAGTATAATTTGCAGCATTAAAGTAAAAAGTATGTTTTAAACATATTTTAATGGGCATGGATTTCTAGATCTCATAATCAGAGCAAGCATTGTGTTATCTGGCAAGAGTTTCTGTTACAATCCTTTTAGACTAAAATCAGATGTTTACTAAGTTGACCAGTTTTCCAAGACACCATTTAAAGGGACATGAAACCCATATGAAACCCATATGCAAATTTAAATAACTTTCCAATTTACATCTAATATCTAATTTTCTTCATTCTTTTGATGTCCTTTGTTGAAAATCATATCTAAATATGCTCCGTAGCTGCTGATTGGTGGCTGCACATAGATACCTCATGTGATTGGCTCACCCATGTGCATTGCTATTTCTTCAACAAAGGATATCTAAAGAATGAAGGCGTATCCTAGCCACTGCCTCACCAGCCTCTGACGTCACTGAATCACACTGAATTTTAATTTTACTTCCCGTTGCATCATGTGACAGCCATCAGCCAATCACAAAATGCATATATGTATATATGCTGTGAACTGTTGCACATGCTCAGTAGGACCTGTTCCCTTAGAAAGTGTGCATATAAAATGACTGCATATTTTGATAATGGTAAAGAATTAGAAAGTTTACAATTGGGTGCTCTACCTGAAACATTAAAGTTTTATTTTGACTTTATTGTTCTTTTAAAGGGACAGTTAACACTAAAAAGTTAGATAATCCCTTTATTGCCCATTCCCAGTTTTGCATTACCAACACGATTATATTATATACGTTTTACCTCTGTGATTACCTTGTATCTAAACCTCTGTAGCCAATCAGTGCTGACTTCTAAATAACTCCATGGGAGCGAGCACAGTGTTATCTATATTGCACACATGAACTAACGCCCTCACTAGCTGTGAACAACTGTCAAAATACACTGAGATAAGTTGTGGCTACCTAGGTTTAGCTTTCAGCAAATAATAGCAAAAGAACAAAGCAAATTTGATGATAAAAGTAAATTGGAAAGTTGTTTAAAATTACATGCCCTATCTGAATCATGAAAATGTAATTTTTGACTAGACTGTCCCTTTAACAAGCAAGTAATTTACAAGGTATTCTTTTAGACTCCATCTTTTGCAAACTTTTGTGCATGAGGTTGATTTACACAGAAATAACTAAATACATTATTTATTTAACAGGACCTCAAAGAATTATTGGAGAAATCTGAAAAGAATGAAAAGAAACTAAAAAAGCAGCTGAAACTTTGCATGAAAAAACTTCAGGAGTTTGAAGGTCTGATTATTTTTTTCTACTTAACAGAATTAAAGAGAAATAAACCTCAGAGTATTAACAATTAACCACTGATTTGTGCAATAACTGTTTTACATTCATTTAATGCTGTTATTTTGTTATCACAGTTTACAAGGTTATGTTAATCAAGAACATTTCAGTGATAAACCCCTTGAAAAGGCTGGCGGAATGTGTGCTTTTGTTCTTCTTTGAAGAGTACAGATGTAAATGAGCTTATACTCTGATCTAATTAATTACAATGGAAAGTATTGCAGGCTAAAGTAAATTCCATTATTATTATTATTATGATCATTTATTTGTATAGTGCCCCGCCCCGCCCTGCCCCTCCAAATTCTGTACGCTGGGTACAGTGAAGACCAATATTTTTCTTTCATGATTCAGATAGAAAATAGGATTTTTAACAACTTTACATTTTACTTTTATTAACAAATGTGCTTCATTCTTTTGCTATCCTTTGTTGAAGAAGCAGCTATTCACTACTGGGAGCTTGCTGGACCCATCAAGTGAGCCAATCACAAGAGCCATAAATGTGCAGCTTACAGTACTGCATTGCAGCTCCCGCGACTACCTAGGTATGCTTTTCAACAAAGAATACCAAGAGAACAAAGCAAATTAGATAATAGAAGTAAAATATAAAGTTGTTTAAAACTGCATGTTCCATCTGAATCGTGAAAGTTTAATTTTGACATTACTGTCTTTTTTTAGTATTATGAAAGCACTTCATTCTCTCTGGAGGGAGTGGAACTAAAACAATATGAGGTATTTTACAGCAAAAGCAACCACTAATCAACAGCAAAAATAAAATTACAATATTGTTTTATTTTCCTTAAATTTAAATATAAATTCCCCATAAAAACTTACTTTATTATTCCATAATTAAAATACAGCTTTGCAATGCACTTTAATTATACATTTTGTCTGCTTTTACTGTAATTTAAATCCCTCCTCAGACAAATTGGAGTACATTCCGTGGAATGCAGAACCCTGATTTTCGTAGATGTTGCACATTGATTAGTTGATATTTTCCAGAGTTCATTTATATATTTGGACTGAGTTAAACAATATTTAAGAGCCTTTCCAATGGGTTTCTCCCAGGTCTGCAAATGAAAATAGGTTTCTTTCATAAAAAATGATGATGGTCCACGGTCCTCCATAACATATGGATTATATTTCCCGCCATTAGGAGAAAGTCAAGAACCCATGTCAGAGCTTAAAATCCCTCCCACCTCCTATCTTTGTCTTAGTTTTTTTCCTGGCCTCGTAACGGTAGCTCGGTTGCATGGTGGATGTGGGTTTTATGGTAGCTGCTTCAGATGCAGTTTATTTTGCTCCCATTTTCTTTGAGACCCGTTTAATGGCTATGCTAACTCAGTGATCAGATAATTATTTACATTTGGCATAAAGATTGCTTTGGTTGGCTTTGTCCTGGGCCAAGAGGCCAGGGATAACACGCTAAGAGCTCAACAAATTTTCTGCAATGCCAAACATCATTCCATACCTCTTTACCTATTCTCAACGGACACAGAAAAGGCGTTCGACAAAGTCGATTGGCACTTTCTTAGAGAGGGGATGGCCAAAATGAACTTTGCTGCCCCTTTTCTCCACATGATCTTCTCTCTATACTCCAACCCAAACGCCAGCGTGAAAACGAATGGCACCCTTTCAGAATCATTCCGTATATACAACGGTACTCGCCAGGGCTGCCCACTATCCCCCTTACTTTTCATCATCTCCATTGAGGCACTAGCACTTAAATGTGAATAAATGAAAATATCACAGGTATTACAGTTGGCAATGAGGAGCATAAACTCATCATGTACGCTGATGATATTCTCTTCGCTATCTCTGATATAGAAACCACACTCCTAAAACAAAATTAGAAACATACGGACAGGTTTCCATCTTCCACCTCAACTTAACAAAGTCAGAATTGCTCAATATATCTTCACCTCCTCACCTCATTACCCAGCTAGAATCCACTTACCACACATCCAAGTAGCAAAAGGAAAACTAAAATACCTAGGGATATTCCTCACGTCTAATACTATCAATCTCTTTAAACTACTTGAAACTTAAAAAAGAAATAATAAGAGACCTACAATCTTGGAATAAAAAGCCGGTTTCATGGTTGGGCAGAATAGGTATCATTAAGATGAATATCTTGCCAAGCATACTTTACCTTTTTCAAACCCTCCCCATCCCCCTACCACCAAACTTTCTCTCACAATTACAAGCAATCATAGACCGATATATCTGGCAAGGGAAAAAAAGCAGAATTATGAGACAAACTATGTATTTTCCTAAATATAAAGGGGGTTTGGGTGTCCCAAATGTAACTCTACAGAAGAGCAATACTCTTACAGCGCATATTAGACTGGAGCTATAATTTGATTCAGAAAGACTGGGTCCAACTTGACAACCAAATATTCTCAAATGGCAACCCTGGCGTAGCTTGAACCACGAAACTGACCATCCATACTGCCTCACTTCCCAATCACAACTGAAACACTGAAAGAATGGGATAAAACAATATCCAACACTTCTAGCATTTCAAAACCCTACTCACCACTTCTTCCTCTCAGAGAACACCCAGACATACCTCTAGCACATGCCCAATTAGCTAACAGACACCCATTCAAACTGAGGGATGGTACCCTACACTTCGCACTTGACCAGGGCACCATTGCACCATTGGAAACACTACAGCAGTGGGATGGCATTCTCTTTGCCTCTTGGTTCTCTCGCACACAGTTAGTGCATTACATCACAACTCATTAGCACAAATCTAAAATGAACAGAGGCCTCACCCCTTTTGAGCGCCTGTGTACACAACAATCCCCTCCAAGGCATACTATATCCCTTCTCTATAAAAACCTACTACTACCAGATGACCAAACTCTCCCCACATACTTACAGGCCTGGTGCACAGAAACAGGGACAGAGATAGACTATATGCAATGGAAGAAATCCTTCCAAACCACCACAAAAGCTTCTTCATCTGCCATCATACAGGAAATGAACTTTAAATTCCTCAGCCGATGGTACCTTACTCCCACCAGGCTACATAAATCCAACCCACACATTACTGACCAGTGCTGGAGGGGGTGCAGACATAGATCAATGTATCACATATGGTGGACATGTCCTGCTATCACAGATTTATGTAGGGACATTTTCGCAGCTATATCCGAAATCAGACACTGATATCACACCTAAAATTCAAACCCTAATGTTCTGCTTCCTTCCCAAATTACAAAGCAAAGTTAAAAGCTCCCTACTATTAATAATGATTAATAGTGCAAAAAAACTAATTCCCAGATATTGGAAATCCACCAAAATCCCAATACTCGCATACAACAGATCTCATTATACTTGAACACTTTCACTTTGTGAAAATTGACAAACTGGACATACATCAACTCGTAGCAGACCTTTGGAGAAAATATACCCCCCCCCAACAACTAGAGTTATACCTACCGACAGATTATCCTCCAACATTAAAGGGACACTGTACCCAAATTTTTTCTTTCGTAATTCAGATTGAGCGTGACATTTTAAGCAACTTTCTAATTTACTCCTTTTATAACATTTTCTTCATTCTCTTGGTGTCTTTATTTTAAATGCAAAAATGTAAGTTTAGATGCCGGCCCATTTTTGGTGAACAACCTGGGTTGTCCTTGCTGATTGGTGGATAAATTAATTCACCAATAAAAAAGTGCTGTCCAGAGTACTGAACCCAAAATAAGCTTAGATGCCTTCTTTTTCAAATAAAGATTGCAAGAGAACAAAGAAAAATTGATAATAGGAGTAAATTAGAAAGTTGCTTAAAATTGCATGTTCTTTCTGAATTACAAAAGAATTTTTTTGGGTACAGTGTCCCTTTAATTATCCCCCTTTTTCCTACCAAACACTGCTCCACTCATCACATATAATCTACCTCTCCCCCCCCCCTTCTTCTTTTTTCTCTTTTTACCCTCCTCTCTTCCCCTCCCCCTCCAAGCCCCCCTCACACCCATCAATTAAAATACCACATTATCCCATAAACCTCTAAACTCTACCCTGGGGTTATACCCCAACTACATATTTTCTTTTTCCTTTAAAGCACACTTCTTAAAAACTAATACTATTTGGTTGAGAGAGAATATTTTTTTTCCATAACAATATATAACTATGTATAAAGAATATTGGACTTTGTTCAAAGGAAAGCAAGCACCAAGAAACAGCTGGAAACCAGAAGAATAACTATCCACTTTGACATCTCACTTGAACACTAAAGCCTTCAACGATCGTACTATAATAACACAATTAATGACTAAAACCATATAACGTCCAACTCATTGTGATAAATACGTATACGTCTTGTTTTTACGTTAATAAACTGTTGTATTTCGCACTTAGTATTACTGTATCATTGAATATATTATTAAACAAATTAAAAAAAACTGTGGGTGGTCTGGATTTCTCGAAGGAGTTTGGTTTCCTCTAGAGGCAAGGTTACCAATCAACATTCTGGAACATCGAGTGATCTTCGGCCCCTATTGAAGTATGGAAACTTTATTCATTTCCAGTCAGACATCTCGGCAGTGTCCTACATTAATTATCAAGGGGGATATCCACAGTCCACTGACCATGAAGGAAGTGTCTATAACTCTGTCTTAGGCAGAGCAGATTCTTTGCTCCTTATTGGCAATTCACATACCAGGTGTGAACAACTAGGAGGTGAATCATCTGATAACCTCTCATTTAACCTCTCATTTAAATCACATGCTTCCAAGCTATTGTGCGAGATCAAAAGATACAAATGCTTTCCTAATAGATGCCTTGGTGTGTCCATGGGATCTTCACCTAGCATACCTGTTTCCAAGAATCATACTGAAACAAACAGGAGTCAATGTCAGTAATATTAATTGCTCCAGCCTGACTCCGCAGGACTTGGTATGCGGATATAGTGCAGATTCTCTCCATGGTTTCTTCCTCTGAGACAAGACCTGTTGTCTCAAGGTCCTCTTTTTCATCAGGAACTCTAATCTCTACATTTAATAGTGTGGAGCTTGAACACCTAGTTTTGAGGCTTAGAGGTTTCTTGGATTTGGTTATTGAGTCTTTGATGCAGGCCAGAAAGCCTGTAACACAAAGGATTTGTGACTAGATTTTAAAGGCATTTTTTTTAATGGTGTTCTTCCAGAAGGTTTTCTTGGCATTCCTTTAGGAGTCCTAGAATCCTTCAGTTTTTTCTCAGGATGGCCTTTTTAAGGGTTTGTCTGCTAATTTCTAAATGATCAAATTTCTGCTTTATCTGTTCTTTTTCATAGGAAGTTGGCTAAACTTCCTGAAGATCAGACTTTTGTTCAGATGTTCATTAGAATTAGGCCAATTGTGATTCCTATTTCTCCACCCTGGTATCTGAATCTGCTTTTCTCTGCATGACAAGGTTCTTTGTTTGATATCTACTTTTACCTTGGGAAGTACTATTACTATTAGCAATCTTTTCAGCAAGGAGAATTTCTGAGTTGTTAACCTTGTAATCTCCATTTCTAATTATTCACAAGGAGAAGGCTATACTTTGTACTAAATATGAATTTCCTCCTAAGGTAGTTTCAAGGAAAATACCAATCAAGAAATGGCTGTTTCTTCATTGTGTTTTGATCCCGCTAATTCTAAGTAGTGGCTTATACATAATCTTTAGGTAGCAATGCTTTTAAGTTCTATCTCCAAGCTACTAAAGATTTCAGACAAACTTCTAGTTTGTTTTTTCTCTATTCTGGGACTTGTAAGGGGCAGAAAGCTATTAAGATAGTATGGGCCTCTTGGCTCAAAAAGTGATACATAAGGCTTACAGGAAGGCGGAAAAATCGCCTCATAAGTGTATTACAGCTCTTTCTCAAGAGTAGTTACAATATTGTTGGTTTTTAAAAAATTATGCATCTTTGGAGCAGATTTGCAAAGCAGCAACATGTCTTCTCTGCATACTTTTTATTGCTTTGAGGTTTTGCTTTTTGCAAGCAGCTTTTGACAGGAAAGTCCTTCAGGCTGCAGTGCCGGCTAAATAAGAACTGCCAGAAAAAATAGTCCCATCCTTTCTGTAACATAGACCATCGGCTTGGGTATGTTATGGAGGATTGTGGACCAGCATCATTTTACAAAAGAAAACAAAATTTATGCTTAGCTGATAAAAAAAAATAATTTCGGAATGATGATTGTCCACAGGCCCCACCCATTTCAATGTTTGGGCGACAGTTCTAATGACACCTCTACAGACCCTGCTTTGTCTTTCCTACCAATTTGTTTCCTATTCTCTACTCTGCTATACGTTAAACTAAGAGAGAGGTGGGGGGAGGGATTTTAAGCTCTGATATGGGTTCCTGACCTCCTCCTAGTGAAGGGAAATATATCCCATATGTTATGGAGGCCTGCGGACCATCATTGTTTTATCTAACAGTATGACAGTTTGAAAGGGACATTGTAGTGCAAAACTGACATGCTCAAATTTGTTACAACATGTACTTTTAGCACTTGTGACTCTGCAATGCTATAAGTTTATAGTTAAAGAGCCATTAAATACAGTGCAATTGCATGAATAACAAGTGCTAAATAAATAAACAATGCAATAGAGCTTACTCTGAATTTCACATAAGCAGAAGAAGTTTTCTGTCAAATGTTTTTTTTTATTTGCCAGCCTCTTCTACCACATGACAGTCATCAGCCAATCACAGACTAGTATACATATACACTGTCAACTTGTGCACATGCTCAGTAGGAGCTGTGCCTCTGAAAGTATGCATATAAAATGACTCTGTAAAATTTGATAATGGAAGTAAATTGGAAAGTCTCCTTAAAGGACATGAAACCCAATTTTTTTCTTTCATGATTCAGACAGACCATACAATTTTAAACAACCTTCTAATTTACTTCTATTATCAAATTCTCTTGGTATCTTTTGTTGAAAAAAAGCTCAGGAACATGTTATTCTGGAGCACTATATGGCAACAGTTTTGCAAGAATGTTATCCATTTGCAAAAGCGCTACATACCTGCCATGTAGTGCTCCAGATGCCTACCTAGGTATCTCTTCAACTGTGAACACCATGGGGATGAAGCAAATTTGATAATAGAAATAAATTGGATTTTTTGGGGTTTCATATCCCTTTAAAACTGCTTGCTCTTTCGGAATCATGAAAGTTTAATTTTGACTTGTGTCCCTTTAAAGTACCTCTTTGAAGCCACAGAGAACTGCTGGTCCTGAGGGGATACAGCCCCTTAGCCAATCAGCAGCGGCAGTCACACATCCTAGTGGATAAAGAAACAACATTCTAGGAAATATAAGCTGTTCTCCATTGTTATATTTAATAGTCATTTAATATTATCTCTTGCTTCTTATAATAGCATCTCCAGAAACCGTTCCAACAGAGAGGAAACATCATGAGCTCACACGGCAGGTGACGGTGCAGAGAATTGAGAAGGATTTCCAGGGGATGCTGGAGTATTACAAGGAGGATGAGCCCCTCCTCATCAGACACCTCATTTTAGGTTAGTGAAAAACTGAGTTGCACTTAAAACATGTGCTTGAATGAGGGTGCACCGTGCACTCAGCATATGTACATAGATTAAGTGCACAGTAAATGCTATCACTGAAACAGTCATAAGTTTTACTAGAAGCATTTTTACTAATATGTTTATACATTGCAAAAAAAAATATATTTAATATTGACATGCACTCTTACGCATTACAATTTTGAAGTTTATGTTACTAAACAATATACTTCTGGGTTAGTCTAACTAACATTAAATAGAACTGTGTATATGCACTAGAAACAATTTAATTAAATAGCAATAAAACAATGTCATCGGTTGGTTATGTTGTTATTTATTCAATTTATATGATACATTTGCTAGATCTAAAACCGCAGCAGACATCTGCCACTGTACCATGCCTTCCGGCCTACATCCTCTTCATGTGTATCAGACATGCGGACTATATGAACGACGACCAGAAGGTGCACTCACTGCTGACATCCACCATCAACGCCGTTAAGAAAGTTCTAAAGGTACGGCCTGCCAATATAGCCTGTAGCCTTTAGCATTTTACACAGTATGCAACTAATCACAATACAAGGAAATTGATCATGGATTAAAAGCATTGATAACTTAAACACAAATTATTTTTATAAAAATTAAGTATATTGTAACAAAAGTCATACTCATTAGATTGGCATTTTAAATACACATGAAGGTAATTTTAGGTTTTGCAGTAGATAGTAAACCCCCAAATTTTATTTTATGATTCAGATAGAACATACAATTTTAAACAACTTTCCAATTTAATTCTATTATCAAATTTTCTTCATTCTCTTGTTATCCATTGCTGAAGGGACAGCATTGCACTACTGACAGGAAGCTGAAAATATCTATTTAGCCAATCACAAGAGACAGATGTGTGCAGGCACCAATTAGCAGTAGCTCCCACTAGTGTATGATATCTGCGTATTCATTTTTTAACAAGGGATACTAAGAGAACGAAGCACATTTGAAAATAGAAGTGAATTTAAAAGTGTCTTAAAATGAAATGCTCTATCTGAATCATGCAAGTTTAATTTTGACTTTACTATCCCTTTAAGCATAGTATTCATGTTAAAAAAAATTGCAGTAAACAGCAGTTTTGTGTTTTCAATTATTTTTGTAATATATACCTTGTAATATTTATGGATTGAGAACCAGTAACGAAGCCTAAGCTTCAGGATAGAGAAAGTGCGCTAATAAGCTAAAAGTATACACACCATATAAAGATTGATGTTCGAATTTAATGAACACACAAAACAAAATACACAAAAATATACAAACACTAGATATAGGGACGTCTCCCTGTAGAGTAAATAAAATTCAGAAAAAGGTCCTGATTAAAAATGCAGATAAAAACCTATATATGCTAAGCAAATATTTGCAGATAACAATTAATAATGTATGATATCAAGTAAATGTTAACATGTAT
This sequence comes from Bombina bombina, assembly GCF_027579735.1. NCBI lineage: Eukaryota > Metazoa > Chordata > Amphibia > Anura > Bombinatoridae > Bombina > Bombina bombina. The sequence goes on along the minus strand of NC_069500.1, from coordinate 70,487,013 downwards.
GGCATAACACTGATTTTATAAAATATAACTTAAAAGCAAAGGGATTAAATAAAATGATAAGCACCAAGTTCATATGTAAAGTCACAGTGCAGGTAGCCGTATGCAAATGAGCAACAGTATTGTAACACTTGTAAGAAATAACGGCTTGGATTTCAAAGCTCGTGCCACAAACGGATACAATGTACTGTACCGTGAGTTCAGAGGGTGTTCAGAGGGTGTTACCGAGGAAAGGAAAGGAGAAACCTTCTGTCAAAACTCGGACCGCGGCTGCAGTAACTGCCGTTCCTGGGGATAGAAGTGTGCAAACCTCTGCACATGTGAGTCGGCGTCTGACGTCACAGACTTTTCATCCGCTCTTCTCAGGTTGTTATTCGCTGCTCCAGCAACGTGAAAGAAAAACAGCTGATTGCTGTGTCCTGATGGAAACTCGCTGTAAAGGCAGACTTGTCTGCTATTTGTTGATCCAGTAGAATTGGGGGGGGCACAAGTTCTCCCTCACCTTAGGATATATAAAGATGCTGTTAACCCGGGTTAAAGTTGCAGTACAAACTGCACTGGAATGTCTGTTTGTGTTTCAAAGTCACAGTGTCACAAATGCAAGCGACGCGTTTCGCCCTCCCTTGGGCTTTGAAACACAAACGGACATTCCAGTGCAGTTTGTACTGCAACTTTAACCCGGGTTAACAGCATCTTTATATATCCTAAGGTGAGGGAGAACTTGTGCCCCACCATTCTACTGGATCAACAAATAGCAGACAAGTCTGCCTTTACAGCGAGTTTCCATCAGGACACAGCAATCAGCTGTTTTTCTTTCACGTTGCTGGAGCAGCGAATAACAACCTGAGAAGAGCGGATGAAAAGTCTGTGACATCAGACGCCAACTCACATTTGCAGAGGTTTGCACACTTCTATCCCCAGGAACGGCAGTTACTGCAGCCGCGGTCCGAGTTTTGACCGAAGGTTTCTCCTTTCCTTTCCTCGGTAACACCCTCTGAACACCCTCTGAACTCACGGTACAGTACATTGTATCCGTTTGTGGCACGAGCTTTGAAATCCAAGCCGTTATTTCTTACAAGTGTTACAATACTGTTGCTCATTTGCATACGGCTACCTGCACTGTGACTTTACATATGAACTTGGTGCTTATCATTTTATTTAATCCCTTTGCTTTTAAGTTATATTTTATAAAATCAGTGTTATGCCATACATGTTAACATTTACTTGATATCATACATTATTAATTGTTATCTGCAAATATTTGCTTAGCATATATAGGTTTTTATCTGCATTTTTAATCAGGACCTTTTTCTGAATTTTATTTACTCTACAGGGAGACGTCCCTATATCTAGTGTTTGTATATTTTTGTGTATTTTGTTTTGTGTGTTCATTAAATTCGAACATCAATCTTTATATGGTGTGTATACTTTTAGCTTATTAGCGCACTTTCTCTATCCTGAAGCTTAGGCTTCGTTACTGGTTCTTTACTTGTGTCTGATACAAACAGAGAATTGTATCTTTAGAGTAGTGTTTAGTAATACTTTCCTCTAGCGCGCACTAATCTTCCCATTTTTTTATATTTATGGATTCCCCTGTTTGTTTAATTGATATCACTGTTTTCCTGTTTACAGAAACACAATGACGACTTCCAGATGACATCTTTCTGGTTAGCCAACGCCAGCCGCCTCCTCCACTGCTTAAAACAGTACAGCGGGGATGAAGTAAGTGATAATCCTAAAGTTTTTGAATTACTTATTGTTGCACTATATATACCAAGTATACATGCATCATAAATAAATCAATAAATACAAATATTATATATATATATATATATATATATATATATATATATATATATATATATATATATATATATATATATATATATATATACACACACACACACACACACCCCTTGGATCTTTATATGCATTGGACTGTGTCTTAATAAGAGGAACTGCCCTCAGCTTTGAACTAGTCCCACAGTTCGGCTTTCCTCTTTCCCTGTCCCATCTCCCACATGTTCAGAATTCCTGTAGCAGCCTATTTTGAGTAAGATATTGTATATCTAATTTGCATATCTTACCCAGAGTTCCCTGTTGCATTGGTAACAATGTATAGAGTACTTCTGGAGAAAAGCAGGCAGAGATACTTGCTTAGATTTGTTAAAGGGACAGTCTACACCAGAATTTTTACTGTTTTAAAAGATAGATAACCCCTTTATTACCCATTTCCTAAATTTGCATAACCAACACAGTTATATTAATATACATTTTACCTCTTTGATTACCTTGTATCTAAGCCTCTGCAAACTGCCCTCTTATTTCAGGTCTTTTGACTGGCATGCATTTTAGCCAATCAGTCCTGACTCCTAGGTAACTGCACGTGCATGAGCACAGTGTTATCTATTTGACACACATGAACTAACACCCTCTAGTGGTGAAAAACTGTCAAAATGAATTCATATAAGAGGTGGCCTTCAAGGTCTAAGAAATTAGCATATGAACCTCCTACGTTTAGCTTTCAACTAAAGGGACACTGAACCCAAATTTTTTTCTTTGTTGATTCAGATAGAGCATGCAATTTTAAGCAACTTTCTAATTTACTCCTATTATCAATTTTTATTCGTTCTCTTGTTATCTTTATTTGAAATTAATGCATCTAAGCTTTTTTTTTTATTCAGAACTCTGGACAGCACTTTTTTTATTGGTGGATGAATTTATCCACCAATCAGCAAGAACAACCCAGGTTGTTCACCAAAAATGGGCCGGCATCTTAACTTGCATTCTTGCACTTCAAATAAAGATACCAAGAGAATGAAGAAAATGTGATAATAGGAGTAAATTAGGAAATTACTTAAAATTCCATGCTCTATCTGAATCACGAAAGAAAAAAATTGGGTTCAGTGTCCTTTTAAGAATACCAAGAGAACAAAGCAAAATTTGTAATAAAAGTAAATTAGAAATTTGTTTAAAATTACATGCGCTATCTGAATTATGAAAGTTTATTTTGGACTAGTCTATCCCTGTAATGTTGTATACAATCATTTTAATGGTTCTTACTTTTATGAAATGGAGGATTTTAATCTCATGCTTTTATCTCCACCATAACTCAAATGAGTATTGTTTTTTTCTCTGGAAATAAGCTTCACCAAGTATCTAATCAAACCTATCTTCTGCTGATGAGAGATAATAAACTCAAAACAGCAGTAAGAAGTGTTTTTTTTTTTTTTTTGCTGTACTTACCCCATAAAGGGGATGACTGTGGTTAAACACAGTTATTGGAGGCTAAAAGCTTGAGATATTGAATATCTTATCCAGAGTTCCCTGGTGCATTGGTAACAATGTATACAAAGTACATCTGTGTAAAATAAAGCAGGGATACTTTCCTCCTAATTTTCTATACAATGATGTTCTGTCAATGTCATAGACAGCTCAGCTATAGGACAAAGAGCACAAGTGCTATGAGATTGTAAACTACATATAAAAATATGCAGGCTAGCCGTTAAAATGTTTGATGTCACAGGCATTTAGATAAGCGGACTACAATAGCATTAATAATTCCTAAAATTAAATACTGAGCAGAAAGTAGGACGCAGAAGCTCTGATAATTTACTATTGTATCATGTCTTCTTGTAATAGGCTGCATCATTTTACTCATGAGGGCATTTTTGTAATGAATGATCCCAGGGCAGCTAATAGCATTGTTCTGCGGCAAACCAAGTTCTGTTTCCCAGTCATTCTTTCATTTTTAGCTCTGTGATATAAAATTGTGTGTTTTTTTCCCCTCAGGGCTTTATGAACAGTAACACTTCCAGACAGAACGAACACTGTCTGAGGAATTTCGACCTCACAGAGTATCGCCAGGTCCTTAGTGACTTGTCGATTCAGATCTATCAGCAGATGATAAAGATTTCTGAGGGTCTTCTTCAGCCAATGATAGGTAAGATACATGATCTAGAACATAACCCAAAATAGCTTCACTTGGTAATAATCTTTGCAGCAAACAAATAGTGATTGTAATAGAATTATCCTGTATAGCTCTAAATGCTTTCTGTGTATGTGGTACAATACTAAGAAAATATTACACTGTGACTACTTAGTCAGATGAGAGGCAGATTTGAGTTGCATTTTAAAGTGAATTCAAGCTAAAAATGTAATTCCCTATATATTTTGTAATTATGCATCTAAAAAACCTTTGCCGTGCTTACCATTGCTGTATTTCAACAAAATTATATTGTTTCCGCTCTCTCCAGAGAATGGAGTGCATTCTTTAGCCTGACAATCCTACATGCTACACCATGATTCATTAATGTGCAGCAGCCATGCCTATAAAGTAATGCATTACTGGGAGCTAGCTGAACACAATGATTAGAGGCTTATATGTACAGTCCCCTATCATCAGCTAGCCCCAAATAGTGCATTTCTGCTCCTGAGCTTGCCTAGGTATGATTTTCAGAAACGGATACAAAGAGATCAATTTAATTAAATAAGAAGTCAATTGGAGAGTTGTATAAAAGTTCATGCTCCATCTGAATCATGAAAGTTTAATCTTGACTTTATGTATGACAGCGTTTTTCAGATGCAATGAAAGGTTGTACTGGATATAACGTTTGTTTGCTGTGATGTCAGTGTGATCCCTTAATGCTTGTGCATGAGTGCCCACCCAGCGATGGTACTTACCAAACATTATTTTGTAAATAGCATTGTTACCACATTATTGTAAGCCAGTTTTTTTAAGATTATCAAGTTTATATAGAATATATAGAAGAATCTTCACTTAAATGAATCAGACAGCTCTGCTGCCTAATCCTCAACATGAAGATGTGATAGATATAATCTGTGCCTTGTAATAGAGATTGTTTACCACCACTTTAAACAAACAAATCTATAGAGCACATAGAAGTCGCACACCTCTTTCTCCTATTTTTATAACTTTTAAAGGGATATGAAAGTCACAGCTAAACTGACATGATTCAGATAGAGCATGTCATTTTAAGACACTTTTAAATTCACTTATATTCTCGAATTTATCCTTTGTTGAAAATCATATTTATCCTTATATTTTCTTAATTTATCTTTATATTCTTGAATGTATTCTTTGTTGAAAAGCATATGTACATATCCTCAGCAGCAGCAATGCACTACTGGGATCTAGCTTCTGATTGGTGACTGCACACATATGCCTCCTGTTATTGACTCACCAAATATGTTCAGCTAGCCCCCAGTAGTGCATAGTTTCTCTGGGGTTGACTTTAACTATGTGTTTAATTTATCTGCAAGGGTTAAACACATACGCCTAGATTTAGAGTTTTGCAGTAGCCGTCAAAACCAGCGTTAGAGGCTCCTAACGCTGGTTTTTACCGCCCGCTGGTATTTGGAGTCAGTCATTAAAGGGTCTAACGCTCACTTTGCAGCCGCGACTTTTCCATACCGCAGATCCCCCTACGCCATTTGCGTATCCTATCTTTTCAATGGGATCTTTCTAACGCCGGTATTTAGAGTCTTGGCTGAAGTGAGCGTTAGAAATCTAACGACAAAACTCCAGCCGCAGAAAAAAGCCAGGAGTTAAGAGCTTTTTGGGCTAACGCCGGTTCATAAAGCTCTTAACTACTGTGCTTTACAGTACACTAACACCCATAAACTACCTATGTACCCCTAAACCGAGGTCCCCCCACATCGCCGCCACTCGATTAAATTTTTTTAACCCCTAATCTGCCGACCGCACACCGCCGCCGTTATACTTATGTACCCCTAATCTGCTGCCCCTAACACCAAATAACCCCTAATCTGCCGACCGGACCTCACTGCTACTATAATAAATGTATTAACCCCTAATCTGCCTCACTCCCGCCTCAATAACCCTATAAGAAATAGTATTAACCCCTAATCTGCCCTCCCTAACATCGCCGACACCTAACTTCAATTATTAACCCCTAATCTGCCGACCGGACCTCACCGCTACTCTAATAAATGTATTAACCCCTAAAGCTAAGTCTAACCCTAACACTAACACCCCCCTAAGTTAAATATAATTTAAATCTAACGAAAAAAATTAACTTTTATTAAATAAATTATTCCTATTTAAAGATAAATACTTACGTGTAAAATAAATCCTAATATAGCTACAATATAACGAATAATTATATTGTAGCTATTTTAGGATTAATATTTATTTTACAGGCAACTTTGTAATTATTTTAACCAGGTAAATAGTTAATAACTATTTAATAGCTACCTAGTTAAAATAATTACAAAATTACCTGGAAAATAAATCCTAACCTAAGTTACAATTAAACCTAACACTACACTATCAATAAATTACTTAAATAAAATACCTACAATTATCTACAATTAAACCTAACACTACACTATCAATAAATTAATTAAATACAATACCTACAAATAAATACAATTAAATAAACTAACTGAAGTACAAAAAATAAAAAAGAACTAAGTTACAAAAAATAAAAAAATATTTACAAACATTAGAAAAATATTACAATAATTTTAAACTAATTACACCTACTCTTAGCCCCCTAATAAAATAACAAAGCCCCCCAAAATAAAAAAAATGCCCTACCCTATTCTAAAATTAAAATAGAAAAGCTCTTTTACCTTAACAGCCCTTAAAAGGGCCATTTGCGGGGCATGCCCCAAAGAATTCAGCTCTTTTGCCTGTAAAAAAAAACCATACAATACCCCCCCCCCCCCAACATTACAACCCACCACCCACATACCCCTAATATAACCCAAACCCCCCTTAAATAAACCTAACACTAAGCCCCTGAAGATCTCCCTACCTTGTCTTCACCACACCGGGTTCACCCATCGGTCCAGAAGAGCCTCCGAAGTCTTCATCCAAGCCCAAGCGGGGGCTGAAGACATCCATCCTCCGGCTGAAGTCTTGATCCAAGCGGCGAATGAAGAAGTCCATCTTCGGCAGAAATCTTCATCCTATCTGGGCAGAAGAGGACATCCGGACCGGCAAACATCTTCATCCAGGCGGCATCTTCTATGTTCTTCCATCCGATGACGAGCGGCTGATCTTGAAGACCTCCGGCGCGGATCCATCCTCTTGTTCCGACGACTAGACGACGAATGAAGGTTCCTTTAAGGGACGTCATCCAAGATGGCCTCCCTCGATTTCCGATTGGCTGATAGGATTCTATCAGCCAATCGGAATTAAGGTAGGAAACTTCTGATTGGCTGATGGAATCAGCCAATCAGATTGAGCTCGCATTCTATTGGCTTTTCCGATCAGCCAATAGAATGTGAGCTCAATCTGATTGGCTGATCCAATCAGCCAATCGGATTGAACTTGAATCTGATTGGCTGATTCCATCAGCCAATCAGAATTTTCCTACCTTAATTCCGATTGGCTGATAGAATCCTATCAGCCAATCTGAATTCGAGGGACGCCATCTTGGATGACGTCCCTTAAAGGAACCTTCATTCGTCGTCTAGTCGTCGGAAGAAGAGGATGGATCCGCGCCGGAGGTCTTCAAGATAAGCCGCTCGTCATCGGATGGAAGAACAAAGAAAATGCCGCCTGGATGAAGATGTTTGCCGGTCCGGATGTCCTCTTCTGCCCGGATAGGATGAAGATTTCTGCCCGAAGATGGAATTCTTCAGCCGCCGCTTGGATCAAGACTTCAGCCGGAGGATGGACGTCACTCTTCAGCCCCCGCTTGGGCTTGGATGAAGACTTCGGAGGCTCTTCTGGACCGATCGGTGAACCCGGTGTGGTGAAGACAAGGTAGGGAGATCTTCAGGGGCTTAGTGTTAGGTTTATTTAAGGGGGGTTTGGGTTAGATTAGGGGTATGTGGGTGGTGGGTTGTAATGTTGGGGGGGTATTGTATGTTTTTTTTTTACAGGCAAAAGAGCTGAATTCTTTGGGGCATGCCCCGCAAATGGCCCTTTTAAGGGCTGGTAAGGTAAAAGAGTTTTTCTATTTTAATTTTAGTATAGGGTAGGGCATTTTTTTTTATTTTGGGGGGCTTTGTTATTTTATTAGGGGGCTTAGAGTAGGTGTAATTAGTTTAAAATTGTTGTAATATTTTTCTAATGTTTGTAAATATTTTTTTATTTTTTTGTAACTTAGTTCTTTTTTATTTTTTGTACTTTAGTTAGTTTATTTAATTGTATTTATTTGTAGGTATTGTATTTAATAAATTTATTGATAGTGTAGTGTTAGGTTTAATTGTAGATAATTGTAGGTATTTTATTTAAGTAATTTATTGATAGTGTAGTGTTAGGTTTAATTGTAACTTAGGTTAGGATTTATTTTACAGGTAATTTTGTTATTATTTTAACTATTTTAGCTATTTAATAGTTCTTAACTATTTAATAGCTATTGTACCTGGTTAAAATAAATACAAAGTTGCCTGTAAAATAAATATTAATCCTAAAATAGCTACAATGTAATTATAATTTATATTGTAGCTATATTAGGGTTTATTTTACAGGTAAGTATTTAGCTTTAAATAGGAATAATTTATTTAATAAGAATTATTTTATTTAGTTAGAATAAAATTATATTTAATTTAGGGGGGTGTTAGGGTTAGACTTAGCTTTAGGGGTTAATACATTTATTAGAGTAGCGGTGAGGTCCGGTCGGCAGATTAAGGGTTAATAATTGAAGTTAGGTGTCAGCGATGTTAGGGAGGGCAGATTAGGGGTTAATACTATTTCTTATAGGGTTATTGAGGCAGGAGTGAGGCGGATTAGGGGTTAATAACTTTATTATAGTAGCGGTGAGGTCTGGTTGGCAGATTAGGGGTTAATTATTGTAGGTAGCTGGCGGCGACGTTGTGGGGGGCAGATTAGGGGTTAATAAATATATCATAGGGGTCGGCGGGGGTTAGGGGCAGCAGATTAGGGGTACATAGCTATAACGTAGGTTGCGTTGGTGTACGGAGCGGCAGATTAGGGGTTAAAAAAAATATGCAGGTGTCAGCGATAGCGGCGGCGGCAGAATAGGGGTTAATAAGTGTAAGGTTAGGAGTGTTTAGACTCGGGGTACATGTTAGGGTGTTAGGTGCAGACTTAGGAAGAGTTTCCCCATAGGAAACAATGGGGCCGCGTTAGGAGCTGAACGCTGCTTTTTTGCAGGTGTTAGTTTTTTTTTCAGCTCAAACTGTCCCATTGTTTCCTATGGGGGAATCGTGCACGAGCACGTTTTTTAAGCTGGCCGCGTCCGTAAGCACCGCTGGTATTGAAAGTTGCAGTGGCGGTAAATTATGCTCTACGCTCCTTTTTTGGAGCCTAACGCAGCCCTTCTGTGAACTCTAAATACCAGCTGTATTTAAAAGGTGCGGCCACAAAAAAGCACGCGTAGCTAACGCACCCCTTCTAACGCAAAACTCCAAATCTAGGCCATAGTTTTGAGAAAACAATAGTGCAATAATAGAAAAAAACACTCTAACAAATTAGAACACTTTCTTGTAGTACTTTTATGTCCCTTTATGAAAAAACAAACATTTTAAATATCTATATTTTCTGAGCTACAACAATATATCAGTGATTCAATTTATTCATTGTATTTGCTTGTTTTGGTGCATTCTGCCCCCAGTTCACATATGTGAAATTTAATTTTATATTGTACAAAAAAATGCCTGCACATTTTTACCATAACATAATTATGGAAGTGGATTACCTGGTCTCACTTATTCCACCACACTGAATCTTTTATTAAAGAAATAGTAAATGCTTTCTTTAGCCTTACAGTAAATTAACATAAAATATAGATATTCCCTTTATTACCCATTCCCCAGTTTTGCATAACCAACACAGTAATTTTAATAAACTTTTTATCTCTGTGATTACCTTGTATCTGAGCCTCTGCAGACTGCCCCCTGATCACATGACATTTATTATCTATTGCCTTGCATTTTAGCCAGTTAGTGCTGTTATCTATATGGCTTGCATGAACTAGCACTCCCCTGTTGTGAAAAGCAAATAAAAAAACATTCAGTTAAGAGGCGGTCTTCAAGGGCTTAGAAATTAGCATATGAGACTACCTAGGTTTAGCTTTCAACTAAGAATACCAAGAGAACAAAGCACATTTAATGATAAAAGTAAATTGGAAAGTTGTTTAGAATTACATGTCCTATATGAATAATGAAAGGGGAATCAGACTGATATTCTTCTAACCTATATTTTCCAATCTCATTAGTGGGTGCTAATTCCATTAACGTCTGTGGTTGCATGAGGTGTCCATTACAGAATATCTTGCACATGAAACAAAAGCCCCAATGTTATCTATAGGGCACACATGAACTAGCGTTGTCTAGCTGTAAAAAAAAAACTGATAAGAGGCGACCTTCAAGGGCTTATAAATTAGCATATGAGCCCACCCAGGTTCATCTTTTAACAAAGAATACCAAGAGAACAAAGCAAATTTGATGATAAAAGTAATTTGGAAAGTTGTTTCTGAATCATGAAAGTTTAATTTTGACATTTTTACTAGACTGTCCCTTTAATAAAATTTACTTTTTTCTTTTTTTTTTTTACTGGGAAAAAAACAACATTCAATGCATTTAAAACTATGATATTCAATCTCTTAATACAATAATATATGGATATGAATTTTAAAAAAAAACTAAACAAAACTTGCTAGACATAAAACGGTGTTAGAAAATCCATTATGTGTACATTTTCATACATAATCAGAACACGTTAGGTTTAGTAGAATGTAGTATAATTTGTATTAACTGATCGTATATAAATGGAAGAAAGGGCATAAAATCATAGATGTATACATTTTTTATTGTTGTGCTCCAGTTAAAGGGACACTGAACCCAAAGTTTTTCTTTAATGATTCAGATAGAGCATGCATTTTTCAGCAACTTTCTAATTTACTCCTATTAACGATTGTTCTTCGTTCTTTTGCTATCTTTATTTAAAAAGCAGGAATGTAAAGGTTAGGAGCCGGCCCATTTTAGGTACAGCACCCTGGATAGCGCTTCCTGATTGGTGGCTGACATTTAGCCACCAATAAGAAAGCGTAGCACAGGTTCTTAGCCAAAAATGGGCCGGCTCCTAACCTTACATTCCTGCTTTTAAATATAGCAAGAGAACAAAGAAAAATTGATAATAGGAGTAAATTAGAAAGTTGCTTAAAACTGCATGCTCTATCTGAATCATTAAAAAAATGGGTTTAGTGTCCCTTTAATGCAGTGTGAAAACAAAGGGAAATGGGAATAACAGCAAAGCTATTGTTTTTCTTATTCTTTTTTTATTCTTTGCAGTGTCTGCAATGTTAGAAAATGAAAGTATTCAAGGCCTTTCGGGGGTGAAGCCAACCGGCTACAGGAAGAGATCTTCCAGTATGGTGGATGGCGATAACTCTTACAGTCTAGAGGCCGTCATACGTCAGCTGAACTCTTTCAACAGTGTTATGTGTGACCATGGGCTGGACCCTGAGATCATCCAGCAAGTCTTTAAGCAACTTTTCTACATGATTAATGCAGTGACTTTGAATAACTTATTGCTAAGAAAGGATGTTTGTTCATGGAGTACCGGCATGCAGCTTAGGTAACAATTCAGAACGTTTAAATGTACACATCATCTGGACAATACAAAAAATTCATGTAGATTGCTTTAGTACTTTATGAGTTATTATTATGAGAAAAATTACATGTTTTCCACATGACACTATTGGGTATTTTAGGCAACACTACAGTCAAAATTACTACATCTTTTGGAGGGGGATGCATCTCTTAGGGCAGTGTATTTTGAGAAGTTTGACACTAGGTTCAGACATATAAAGCCTCAAAGTTGGGTTAGAAGAATTTTGCCCATAAATAGAAAAAACATAATTTATGTAAGAACTTACCTGATAAATTCATTTCTTTCATATTAGCAAGAGTCCATGAGCTAGTGACGTATGGGATATACATTCCTACCAGGAGGGGCAAAGTTTCCCAAACCTCAAAATGCCTACAAATACACCCCTCACCACACCCACAATTCAGTTTAACGAATAGCCAAGAAGTGGGGTGATAAGAAAAAAGTGCGAAAGCATATAAAATAAGGAATTGGAATAATTGTGCTTTATATAAAAAAATCAAAACCACCACAAAAAAGGGCGGGCCTCATGGACTCTTGCTAATATGAAAGAAATGAATTTATCAGGTAAGTTCTTACATAAATTATGTTTTCTTTCATGTAATTAGCAAGAGTCCATGAGCTAGTGACGTATGGGATAATGATTACCCAAGATGTGGATCTTTCCACACAAGAGTCACTAGAGAGGGAGGGATAAAATAAAGACAGCCAATTCCTGCTGAAAATAATCCACACCCAGAATAAAATTTTAATGAAAAAACATAAGAAGAAGATTCAAACTGAAACCACTGCCTGAAGTACGTTTCTACCAAAAACTGCTTCAGAAGAAGAAAACACATCAAAATGGTAGAATTTAGTAAAAGTATGCAAAGAGGACCAAGTTGCTGTTTTGCAAATCTGATCAACCTGAAGCTTCATTCTTAAACGCCCAGGAAGTAGAAACTGACCTAGTAGAATGAGCTGTAATCCTTTGAGGCGGAGTGTTACCCGACTCAACATAGGCATGATGAAATAAAGATTTCAACCAAGATGCCAAAGAAATGGCAGAAGCTTTCTGGTCTTTTCTAGAACCGGAAAAGATGACAAATAGACTAGAAGTCTTTCGGAAAGACTTAGTAGCTTCAACATAATATTACAAAGCTCTAACAGCATCCAAAGAATGCAATGATTTCTCCTTAGAATTCATAGGATTAGGACATAATGAAGGAACCACAATTTCTCTACTAATGTTGTTAGAATTCACAACCTTAGGTAAAAAATTCAAAAGAAGTTCGCAGCACCGCCTTATCCTGATGCAAAATCAGAAAAGGAGACTCACAAAAAAGAGTAGATAATTCAGAGACTCTTCTGGCAGAAGAGATGGCCAAAAGAAACAAAACTTTCCAAGAAAGTAATATAACGACCAAAGAATGCATGGGTTCAAAAGGAGAAGCTTGAAGAGCCCCCAGAACCAAATTCAAACTCCAAAGAGGAGAAATTGACTTAATGACAGGTTTTATACAAACCAAAGCTTGTACAAAACAATGAATATCAGGAAGATTAGCAATCCTTCTGTGAAAAAGAACAGAAAGAGCAGAGATTTGTCTTTCAAGAAACTTGCGGACAAACCTTTATCTAAACCATCCTGAAGAAATATAAGTCTTCCAGACTCTATAATATATCTCTCTAGATACAGATTTACGAGCCTGTCACATAGTATCAATCACAGAGTCAGAGAAACCTCTTTGACCAAGAATCAAGCGTTCAAACTCCACACCTTAAAATTAAGGTTTTGAGATCCTGATGGAAAAAAGAACCTTGAGACAGAAAGACTGGTCTTAACGGAAGAGTCCACAGCTGGCAAGAGGCCATCCGGACAAGATCCGCATACCAAAACCTGTGAGGCCATGCTGGAGCTACCAGCAGGACAAACGAGCATTCCTTTAGAATATTAGAGAATACCCTTGGAAGAAGAACTAGAGGCGGAAAGATATAGGCAGGATGACACTTGTAAGGAAGAGATAATGCATCCACTGCCTCCGCCCGAGGATCCCTGGATCCGGACAGATACCAGGGAAGTTTCTTGTTTAGATGAGAAGCCATCAGATCTATTTCTGAGAGTTCCCACATATGAACAATCTGAGGAAATACCTCTGGGTGAAGACCATTCGCCCAGGTGCAACGTTTGGCGACTGAGATAATCCGCTTTCCAATTGTCCATACCTGGGATATGAACCGCAGAGATTAGACAGGAGCTGGATTCCGCCCAAACCAAAATTCGAGATACTTCTTTCATAGCCAGAGGACCGTGAGTCCCTCCTTGATGATTGATGTATGCCACAGTTGTGACATTGTCTATCTGAAAACAAATGAACAATTCTCTCTTCAGAAGAGGCCAAGACTGAAGAGCTCTGAAATTGCACGGAGTTCCAAAATATTGATCGGAAATCTCACCTCCTGAGATTCCCAAACCCCTTGTGCCGTCAGATACCCCCACACAGCTCCCCAACCTGTAAGACTTACATCTGTTGAGATTATAGTCCAGGTCGGAAGAACAAAGAAGCCCCCTGAACTAAACGATGGTGATCTGCCCACCATGTCAGAGAGTGTCGTATAATCGGTTTGAAGATATTAATTGAGATATCTTTGAGTAATCCCTGCACCATTGGTTCAGCATACAGAGCTGAAGAGGTGGCATGTGAAAACGAGCAAAGGAGATCGCATCTGATGCGGCAGTCCTAAGACCTAAAATTTCCATGCATAAGGCTACCAAAGGGAATGATTGTGACTGAAGGTTTTGACAAGCTGATATCAATGTTAAACTTCTCTTGTCTGACAAGGACAGAGTCATAGACACTGAATCTATTCTAGAAACCTAAAAAGGTTACACTTGTCTGAGGAATCAATGAACTGATTGGTAAATTGATCCTCCAACCATGAACTTGAAGAAACAACACAAGTCGATTCGTATAAGATTCTTCGAAAATGAGAAGACTGAGCAAGTACCCAGATATTGTCCAATAAGGAAATACCAAAAAAACCCTGTTCTCTGAATACAGAAAGAAGGGCACCGAGAACCTTTGAAAAAAATTCTTGGAACTGAGGCTAGGCCAAACGGTAGAGCCACAAAACTGGTAATGCTTGTCTAAAAAGAGAATCTCAGACACTAAAAGTGATCTGGATGAATCGGAATATGTAGATACACATCCTGTAAATCTATTGTAGACATATAATGCCCTTGCTAAACAAAAGGCAGGACAGTCCTACAATAACCATCTTGAATGTTGGTATCCTTACATAACGATTCAATATTGATAGATCCGGAACTGGTCTGAAGGAATTGACCTTCTTTGGTACAATGAAGAGATAAAATAAAACCCCAGCCCCTGTTCCAGAACTGGAACTGGCATAATTACTCCAGCCAACTCTAGATCTGAAACACATTTCAGAAATGCTGAGCCTTTGCTGTGTTAACTGGGACACGGGAAAGAAAAAATTCTCTTAGCAGGAGGCCTTAACTGAAGCCAATTCTGTACCTTTCTGAAACAATGTTCTGAAACCAGAAATTGAGAACGGAATTGATCAAAATTTCTTTGAAGAAAACGTAATCTGCCCCATACCAGCTGAGCTGGAATAAGGTCCGCACCTTCATGGGTACTTAGGAGCTGGCTATAGGTTTTCTAAAAGGCTTGGATATATTCCAAACTGGAAATAGCTTCCAAACTGATACCGCTCCTGAGAATGAAGGATCAGGCTTTTGTTCCTTATTGTGAGGAAAGGAACGAAATGATTATTAGACCTAAATTTACCTTAGATTTTTTATCCTTTGGTAAAAAAGTTCCCTTCCTTCCAGAAACAGTTGAAATAATAATTTATTACCCTGGAAAGAAAGGGAAAGCAAAGTTGACTTAGAAGACATATCAGTATTCCAAGTTTAATCCATAAAGCTTTTCTAGCTAAAATAGCTAGAGACATATACCTGACATCAACTCTAATGATATCAAAAGATGGTATCACCAATAAAATTATTAGCATGTTATAGAATAATAATAATGCTATAAAATTATGATCTGTTACTTGTTGCGCTAAAGCTTCTAACCAAAAAGTTGAAGCTGCAGCAACATCCGCTAAAAATATAGCAAGTCTAAGAAGATTACCTGAACATAAGTAAGCGTTTCTTAGAAAGGATTCAATTTTCCTATCTAAAGGATCCTTAAATGAATTACTATCTGCCGTAGGAATAGTAGCACATTTAGCAGGAGTAGAGACAGCCCCATAACCTTAGGGATTTTGTCCCAAAAAAACTCTAATCTGTCAGATGGCACAGGATATAATTGCTTAAACGTTTAGAAGGAGTAAAAGAATTACCCAAATTATTCCATTCCCTGGAAATTACTTCAGAAATAGCATCAGGGAGATTAAACACTTCTGGAATAACTACAGGAGATTTAAAAACCTTATTTAAACGTTTAGATTTAGAATCAAGAGGACCAGAATCCTCTATTTCTAATGCAATTAATACTTCTTTAAATAAAGAACGAATAAATTCCATTTTGAACAAATACAAAGATTTATCAGCATCAACCTCTGAGACAGAAACCTCTGAACCAGAAGAACCATTATCAGTATCAGAATGATGATGTTCATTTAAAAATTCATCTGAAAAAAGAGAAGTTTTAAAAGACTTTTATGTAAACTAGAAGGAGAAATAACAGACATAGCCTTCTTAATGGATTTAAAAAATAAAATCTCTTATGTTTATCAGGAACACTCTGAAAATTAGATGTTGACGGACAGCAACAGGTAATGTAACAGTACTAAAGGAAATTTTATCTGCATTAATAAGTTTGTCATGACATGCAATACAAACAACAGCTGGAGAAACAGATACCAAAAATTATAGCAGATACACTTAGCTTGGTAGCTCCAGCAGTAGACAGCGATTTTCCTGTAGTATCTTCTGACTCAGATGCAACGTGAGACATCTTGCAATATGTAAGAGAAAAAACAACATATAAAGCAAAATTGATCAAATTCCTTAAATGACAGTTTCAGGAATGGGAAAAAATGCCAAAGAACAAGCTTCTAGCAACCAGAAGCACTGAAAAAATAAGACTTAAATAATGTGGAGACAAAAGCGACGCCCTTATTTTTTAGCGCCAAATAAGACGCCCACATTATTTGGCGCCTAAATGCTTTTGGCGCCAAAAATGACGCCACATCCGGAACGCCGACATTTTTGGCGCAAAATAACGTCAAAAAATGACGCAACTTCCGGCGACACGTATGACGCCGGAAACGGAAAATAATTTTTGCGCCAAAAAAGTCCGCACCAAGAATGACGCAATAAAATGAAGCATTTCCAGCCCCCGCGAGCCTAACAGCCCACAGGAAAAAAAGAGTCAAATTTTTGAAGGTAAGAAAAAATGATTAATTCAAATGCATTATCCCAAATATGAAACTGACTGTCTGAAAAATAAGGAAAGTTGAACATTCTGAGTCAAGGCAAATAAATGTTTGAATACATATATTTAGAACTTTATAAACAAAGTGCCCAACCATAGCTTAGAGTGTCACAGAAAATAAGATTTACTTACCCCAGGACACTCATCTACATGTTTGTAGAAAGCCAAACCAGTACTGAAACGAGAATCAGCAGAGGTAATGGTATATATAAGAGTATATCGTCGATCTGAAAAGGGAGGTAAGAGATGAATCTCTACGACCGATAACAGAGAACCTATGAAATAGACCCCGTAGAAGGAGATCACTGCATTCAAATAGGCAATACTCTCCTCACATCCCTCTGATATTCACTGCACGCTGAGAGGAAAACCGGGCTCCAACTTGCTGCGGAGCGCATATCAACGTAGAATCTAGCACAAACTTACTTCACCACCTCCATCGGAGGCAAAGTTTGTAAAACTGAATTGTGGGTGTGGTGAGGGGTGTATTTGTAGGCATTTTGAGGTTTGGGAAACTTTGCCCCTCCTGGTAGGAATGTATATCCCATACGTCACTAGCTCATGGACTCTTGCTAATTACATGAAAGAAAAACAAACGTGCAGAAACATTTTCAAACAGCAGCTTCTCATAACATTTACTTCAATTTAGGTAGTTATTGTAGTCTTATATAGTTATTGTGGTCTGAATAATTTGAATATGATATTGTAATCTAAGATAGGGCATTTAAATATAACAGTATTTTAATCTGTGATAGGTAATTTTGGCGTTTGCTTAGTTTTAGGGACCTGGCCAGACTGGTCTAGATAGAACAGACAGACTGGCCATGCAGGCTGGGAATAAGTACACAAAACAACAATCTGGACATCTAGTAACCCGCAATCTTCTGTTTGGACACACTTGGTCCAGAGACTGTATACTTAAAGGGATACTGAACCCACATTTCTTCTCTCATAATTCAGATAGAGCATGAAATTTTAAGCAACTTTATAATTTACTCCTATTATCAATTTTTCTTTGCTCTCTTGGTATCTTTATTTGAAAAAGCAGGAATGCAAGCATAGGAGCTGAACCATTTTTGGTTCAGCACCATGGATAGTGCTTGCTGATTGGTGGCTACATTTAACCACCAATCAGCAAGCGCTATCCAGGTGCTGAACCGAAGATGGGCCGGCTATAGAGATACCAAGAGAACGAAGAAAAATTGATAATAGGAGTAAATTAGAAAGTTGCTTAAAATTGCATAATCTATCTGAATCATGAAAGAAAAAAAAAATGGTTTCAGTGTCCCTTTAAATCTACTAGTACTATTGTTTTCCCTTGCAACCACTTAATACATCTTTCTCTGCTGTGCAGACTGTCTAAATGTGACCCCCTTTTTTCTGACATTTTTACTGTTCACTGTACATACATTTAAAACCTCCATCTCCCCAACAGCAGATATTTCACTCTTAACAAACATTGTTGTAACCATATACTTACGCTGTGTGTCATTTTCTTAAGGTATAATATTAGCCAGTTAGAAGAGTGGCTACGTGGGAAGAATTTGCACCCGAGTGGAGCGGCTCAGACAATGGATCCGCTTATACATGCAGCGCAGCTCTTACAGCTAAAGAAGAAAACACAAGAGGATGCAGAAGCTATTTGCTCATTGTGCACAGGGTTAACCACACAGCAAGTGAGTGACGTTTATCACTCGGCTACTGAATATATTTATTATTATTTGCAAAATCCATGGCCATGGGAATATACAGTACAAAACAGTTAGATATGACTATGTAATTAATACAGAAGTAAACGCCAGCTGCAAAAAGTCACTTTTGTAAAGGATAGATAGATAATTAGATGATAGATAGATAGATAGATAGATAATTAGATGATAGATAAAGTAAATGTTGTCAGTAGGGGTAATGGGGTTCCACTTAAGGGATAGAAAGATCAGCATAGAAATGTGCATTATTAGCAAAAATGCTTCTAGTAAAAGCTATTACTGTTTTTGAGTGGCATACGCACATATGCTGTAATAGCTTCATGCACCACAGTATTCAAGCTGGCGGTGGTGCGTATCGTCTCTGTGAGGACTTATTTTGTGTCACTGCTGCCTTTCTGAGTAGGTGTAGTGTTTGAATACCAAGAGAACCAATTAAATTAGATAACAGAAGTGCATTTCAAATTCTCTTGAAAACATATGATGTATCTAAACCATAAACATTTATTTTGACTTTTATGTCGGTTTAAACATATGTTTATTCAACTATTTTTATCTCATTAGTACCCCGCTTGTAGGAAACATTTTATGAGTGCTATAGACAGGAATGTTTACATTAAAAAGATAAAAAGTTGAGGAAATGCAAGACTGAGGTGAAACAGAAAGGCACCCTGAAGAGAAAATATCGCCCCAAATGTAAAATATTAGCACAGACAATATGTCCACTGTTATTTCATCTTGTCTAATTTTCTGTATCTATCTTTTTCTCAACAGATTGTTAAGATTCTTAATCTCTACACACCAGTAAATGAGTTTGAAGAGCGTGTGACTGTGGCCTTTATCAGAACTATTCAGGTAAGTCTTTAGATGTCATTTTTATATTGGCGGAGAATGTTATAAATGCTCAAATATACAGAGATGAAGATTTGTAAAGAAAATTAACAAATCTACAAGACGTCATTGTCACTGCTGATGCTTTAATGTCTGTGTATAGCTGCTCACAACTGAACTTTTGTAAATAGGGCAACATCAATATATATACTAGCATCATAATAAGTTCTAGTTTGTCTTTTTGTCCTGTTTTCCTTGCTAGCTAATATTACAAATCACATAGCAGAACACTCACTGGGACTGCTGAGAGATCTTATGTTCTAATGACAACACTGAAATGGTGTATTTCTTTCATGTCATTAGCAAGAGTCCATGAGCTAGTGACGTATGGGATATACATTCCTACCAGGAGGGGCAAAGTTTCCCAAACCTTAAAATGCCTATAAATACACCCCTCACCACACCCACAATTCAGTTTTATAAACTTTGCCTCCTATGGAGGTGGTGAAGTAAGTTTGTGCTAGATTCTACGTTGATATGCGCTCCGCAGCAGGTTTGAGCCCGGTTTTCCTCTCAGCGTGCAGTGAATGTCAGAGGGATGAGAGGAGAGTATTGCCTGTTTGAATTCAATGATCTCCTTCTACGGGGTCTATTTCATAGGTTCTCTGTTATCGGTCGTAGAGATTCATCTCTTACCTCCCTTTTCAGATCGACGATATACTCTTTTATATATATACCATTACCTCTGCTGATTTTCGTTTCAGTACTGGTTTGGCTTTCTACAAACATGTAGATGAGTGTTCTGGGGTAAGTAAGTCACAGGTTTTGGTATGCGGATCTTGTCCGGATGGCCTCTTGCCATCCGTGGACTCTTCCGCTAAGACCAGACCTTCTGACGCAAGGTCCTTTTTTCCATCAGGATCTCAAATCCTTAAATTTAAAGGTATGGAGATTGAACGCTTGATTCTTGGTCAAAGAGGTTTCTCTGACTCTGTGATTAATACTATGTTACAGGCTCGTAAATCTGTATCTAGAGAGATATATTATAGAGTCTGGAAGACTTATATTTCTTGGTGTCTTTCTCATCATTTTTCTTGGCATTCTTTTAGAATTCCGAGAATTTTACAGTTTCTTCAGGATGGTTTAGATAAAGGTTTGTCCGCAAGTTCCTTGAAAGGACAAATCTCTGCTCTTTCTGTTCTTTTTCACAGAAAGATTGCTAATCTTCCTGATATTCATTGTTTTGTACAAGCTTTGGTTCGTATAAAACCTGTCATTAAGTCAATTTCTCCTCCTTGGAGTTTGAATTTGGTTCTGGGGGCTCTTCAAGCTCTTCCTTTTGAACCCATGCATTCATTGGACATTAAATTACTTTCTTGGAAAGTTTTGTTCCTTTTGGCGATCTCTTCTGCCAGAAGAGTCTTTGAATTATCCGCTCTTTCTTGTGAGTCTCCTTTTCTGATTTTTCATCAGGATAAGGCGGTGTTGCGAACTTCTTTTGAATTTTTACCTAAGGTTGTGAATTCCAACAACATTAGTAGAGAAATTGTGGTTCCCTCATTATGTCCTAATCCTAAGAATTCTAAGGAGAAATCGTTGCATTCTTTGGATGTTGTTAGAGCTTTGAAATATTATGTTGAAGCTACTAAGTCTTTCCGAAAGACTTCTAGTCTATTTGTTATCTTTTCCGGTTCTAGAAAAGGCCAGAAAGCTTCTGCCATTTCTTTGGCATCTTGGTTGAAATCTTTAATTCATCATGCCTATGTCGAGTCGGGTAAAACTCCGCCTCAAAGGATTACAGCTCATTCTACTAGGTCAGTTTCTACTTCCTGGGCGTTTAGGAATGAAGCTTCGGTTGATCAGATTTGCAAAGCAGCAACTTGGTCCTCTTTGCATACTTTTACTAAATTCTACCATTTTGATGTATTTTCTTCTTCTGAAGCAGTTTTTGGTAGAAAAGTACTTCAGGCAGCGGTTTCAGTTTGAATCTTCTGTTTATGTTTTTCATTAAACTTTATTTTGGGTGTGGATTATTTTCAGCAGGAATTGGCTGTCTTTATTTTATCCCTCCCTCTCTAGTGACTCTTGCGTGGAAAGATCAACATCTTGGGTAGTCATTATCCCATACGTCACTAGCTCATGGACTCTTGCTAATTACATGAAAGAAAACATAATTTATGTAAGAACTTACCTGATAAATTCATTTCTTTCATATTAGCAAGAGTCCATGAGGCCCGCCCTTTTTTGTGGTGGTTATGATTTTTTTGTATAAAGCACAATTATTCCAATTCCTTATTTTATATGCTTTCGCACTTTTTCTTATCACCCCACTTCTTGGCTATTCGTTAAACTGAATTGTGGGTGTGGTGAGGGGTGTATTTATATGCATTTTAAGGTTTGGGAGACTTTGCCCCTCCTGGTAGGAATGTATATCCCATACGTCACTAGCTCATGGACTCTTGCTAATATGAAAGAAATGAATTTATCAGGTAAGTTCTTACATAAATTATGTTTTTTATGTGCCTTTAAAAGTTTCATTTTGGTGAGAACATTTAGGGGCTGGATATCTATGAAGATATCTATGGCCCAACTATGAAATAGTAGCAATGGCAGACTTTTGTGTCCCTATCCTGTCCCTATCTTGGTCAAATTATTGTTTTCTTTATTGACAATACACTGTTTGGGTGTCACTAAATAAAGTCAGTCCCATAGGGTTGAGCACAATGACCACCCAGGTTCTGTCCTTCAACTGCAGTAGACATGGGTGTCCATATGATATAGGTTCCAGTGTTTCTGCCCAGTAACAAGAATTATGACTTCCTCTACCCCAATTAACCCTACCCAGGACCTCCCGTCTACCATAGTGACCTACTCCCTTCCCCAACTACCCCGTAAAATTCTAACTCCCTTACAAAATCCCTCACACTGCAAATGGTTTATTTTCTTTCTCTTCTTGCCTCAGGAGCAGTGTTTTTTGCCTTTCTTTTTCCTGTCTTCACTCTTTCTCTAGTCTGGTGTTCTTTCCAATCAGAACAGTGTGAGGGCTAGCTTCTGAAATTGTGCCATCCCTGTTCAATTCTAATTGGTTTGTCTTTTAACCAATCAATATTGTTTTTAAAAAAATTATAAAAATAGAATGAAACACCCATAACAAGGATGAGTAAGTATTATCTGATGAACCCTGTTCCTGCAGACAGGGAAGGTTAAAGGTAGACCAATGCTGGGGCATGAATTGTTAGCTGGATTTTGTCCGTATTTTTAGGGGGCGATTCTCTTGAGGAGACGATTGGGTTTGCATGGGGGGGGGGGTATCAGAAGGTCTCTTGGATGTTGTAGGTTTGCATTTCAAGTAGTCTTGTAGTGGGGCTGGGGTAGCAAGTTGTGCAGGCTATTAATAATAATTGTGGTGAGTGAGGTAATGTTAGGGACAAGTGGGTGGGTGATTGCAGATAGAGATAGATGCAGAAGCTATCTAGGGAAGGGGTCAGCAACCTTGGCACCCCAGATGTTTCGGAACTACATTTCCCATGATGGTCAGACAGCCTAAAGATTGTCTCATGGGAAATGTAGTTCTAAAACATCTGGGGTGCTGATCTAGGGGATCATAATGCAAAATTAATACACATGATCATATTTTGACAATTCACACATTAAGATTTAGCCTTGTGACTGGTGTTTGCAAGTGTGGTACTGTTGCTACTAATGTTTTGTGGGTTCCATTGAAAATATTATTTTGGGTTGTTAGATTACACAAGAAACACAATTGAAAATGCCAAAATTGCCTGTGTGATTAAAGTATGGAAACTGGGAAAACCCTCCATCCTTAAAAAAAGTTAAACACTAAAATGTAAGATATCTGCATACAAAATAGCGAGGATTAAAAAAAACACAATTTGCAGAGTAAAATTACAATTAAAGGGGGCAAAATAAATTAGCACTATTTACACAACTTAGATCCCAGTAAAGCAGAAATCAATAGCAACACCTTTATTACCAATTGATCCCTATTTTTGTAAAATCAATACATATTATATACTGTTTGTTAGTT
Source organism: Bombina bombina (assembly GCF_027579735.1). Taxonomy (NCBI): domain Eukaryota; kingdom Metazoa; phylum Chordata; class Amphibia; order Anura; family Bombinatoridae; genus Bombina; species Bombina bombina. The sequence goes on along the minus strand of NC_069500.1, from coordinate 70,463,415 downwards.
TTTAACAAACAGGGCTTTGTTGTGGTACCCATAAATTAACAATAATTAACAATAAATAACAATACTGAGATAAACGTATTGGTGTGCGTGTGTTTTTATCATTATGTGACAGCAGTGTGTGTAGCAATAAACCTGTAGAGGAAGCTGAATAATATCAGGGAACACCCACAGCTCTGCCTTAACTTACTATTACTGCACTGTTTGTCTCCTTTAGGAAAGATAGATGCTTTCTCAAATTGTCTTCAAATGATCTTCTTTATTATTAAACAAAGCTTCTAGCTATACAGCACTAGTTTAATTTTATCATAGAGTTTTACTATATATTTTGCCATAGAGCTTCTGCACTCTACAGCATCATCTACAGATTGTTTGTTTGTATAACATTGCTACACACACTGCCGGCACATCAGTATGCTTTTATCGAAAGGGTCCTAATTTTAACCAGGAAACTGAGAAAAATATTTAAATATAATTATAAATTAAAGTTGAAAGTTGTTTTTATTAAAGTACATTCTGTCTAAATCATGAAACCTTTAAATGTAACATGACTATCAATGTAAAATATTTTAAGATGGAGCAGAAATATTTTTACATTTAGGGGTGCTATATTCCCCTCCCCCCCCCCCCCCCCCAGATATAAAGCTTATAAAAATTATTTTAAATGTATTTCTTAAATGCAATTCCAGAAAACCATTTTTTGCTACATAACATGGATGTTAAAGGTGAACTAATATCTTAATGTAATGAGTCTGGTTCTAGTGCACAGTTATCAGTCACTCCAGGCATTTTACAGCTAAACTGCGGCAAATGAGTTCTGTGCATGAAGTTCACTTTACAATGCAGGAACCCATTACAGTTTCCTATATCAAAAATTGCTTTTGCTGAAACATTTCATTTATTTTGCAGGCCCAGTTACAGGAGCGGAATGACCCACCCCAACTGCTGCTAGACTCGAAATATATGTTCCCCGTTTTATTCCCTTTCAACCCATCATCTCTCACTTTGGACACTGTTCATATTCCGGCATCTCTTCGTCTGGATTTCCTCAACAGAGTTTGAAAATACTTTTTTTTTTGTTACCCATGAAACAATTTAGCATAAAGGAGGAAATATTATATTATATATATTAAATTGAGGACCAAACACTAAGTTTTAAAAACTATTAAATACTGATAAGTTAAAATGTCATAAAGTAGCTTTGCAAGCGAATATAATGCACTGAACCTGAGTTTATTAACCCACTGTCAAAAATACTTGAAATATAGAATTTTTTTAACCTGCTTATTGTCAAATTATAGCTGTTTATAATGGCACAATGGTTCCATACTTGCACCTAAAGTGATGTATTTTAGTGAAAAAGATTGTCATATAGTGTATGATTATATATTATATCCTTTTATAATATATCATAATTTTATTGCCAGTGAATCATCATTTGTTTGTCTTTCATAATTCAGATAGAGCACGCGATTTTAAACAATTTTCTAAGTTACTTTTATTATCAATTTTTCTTTGTTTTCTTGGTATTTTTTTTTTTTTTAAAAGCAGTGACGTAAACTTAGGAGCCGACCCTTTTCTGAAGCACTATTTTGCAGCAGTTTTTCTAGATTGTTATCTGTTTGCAAGAGCACTAGATAGCAGCACTATTTCCTGCCACATAGTGCTCCGGACGCCTACCTAGCTATCTATTTAAAGTGCCATAAAACATGTTGAGATCTGTGCATATCCTAAAAGGGCTAATAAAGTAAAAAATGGTGCATAAAAATTGTTTAAAAATTGCTGGCAAGTATTTTAAAATCATTTTCAAAAATAAGTAAAATGAGTTACATAGCCATGCTTTCTGGAGTAGTCTGATCCACCCCCCTTATCAGTATTTAGCATCAGAAGCACAAAAATTGTATTTCGCAGCAGCTTATTTGCTTCTAGACATGCTCCCGCAGATAATGACTGTTAAAGTCTTGCATTCTACCAAAACAAAGGTGGATATAGATACAGCCATAGAAGAAAATATGTTGGAGTTAGAGCTGTACAATTCGGAAACTTAAAAGAAACGGTTAATGGCGAGGCACTGCAGTATAAATTTGCAGGTAAAGTAATTAAAGTACATATATATTTTGTCTCTATCCCAACTTGTTTTATGTCCCTTTAACAAAGAATACCATGGAAACTAAGCATTTTTGATAATAAAAGTAAATTGGAATTAAATGCTCTGTCTGAATCATAAAAGAAATGTTTTAAGTTCTATATCCATACCCATTGTTACTGCACCAGGCTCTGGTCCCTTCTCAAATTCTTGTTTTGCAACATTCAGTACCAATTAAAAAACTGTTATAACTATGTAATGCATTACCCACCCCCAGTAATTTATTTATAATACATCTCAGTATTTTTATAGAATACATACTGTAGAACACATACTGCTTTATCCTAAAGGATAAAGCAGTATGTGAGTTTTTTTCTTTTAGTAATTCTCTTGCCAAAGCCAGTAATGTTTTGTGCATGAGGTTGGTTTATTCTGCATGCAAGTAATATTGTGCCATTATTGTACCAGCTGCACTTTAGTCTAGTACTAGAAATTAATGTATGTACTTGAATTATACAGAATTGTGATTAAGAAACCTCTATTTCGCTTTCTCTCTCTGTACCTTGCATGTTTGGTGAGAATTTCTTTCAATCAAAAGGAACCAGCACATATTTTTAAAAGTATTTCATCATTTA
>NC_069500.1:69138197-69185697 GCF_027579735.1 Bombina bombina | reverse complement strand
GGGCTCATCTATAACAGCTACTGTAACTTAGGGGTCATCCATTTGCCAGGGTAGAGGTTCAGATCCTAATGAGTATCTCTCTCTCACTCTCTCCAATTTTGTTCTTTGATTGTAATAATTTTACACTGTATATGCCATGCTTGACACTGTGTGAGTGTATAAGAGTGTATCTGTGTTTGTGTGAGTGTATAAGAGTGTATCTGTGTGTGTGTCTGTGTTTGTATGAGTGTATCTGTGTGTGTGTCTTTGTGTGAGTGTATAAGAGTCTGTGTGTGTGTCTGTGTTTGTGTGAGTGTATCTGTGTGTGTGTCTTTGTGTGAGTGTATAAGAGTCTGTGTGTGTGTCTGTGTTTGTGTGAGTGTATCTGTGTGTGTGTCTTTGTGTGAGTGTATGAGTCTCTGTGTGTGTTTGTTTGTGTGAGTGTATCTGTGTGTGTGTGTCTGTGTGAGTGTGTCTATGTGTGTCTGTGTGAGTTTATATGTGTATTTATGTGGTTAAGGGGGCCCAATCAATGGTATAGTAAGGGGCCTAAAAATTTCTAGTAAGGGCCCTGCCAGGGGTGTAACTACAGGTGCGGATAGTAAAAAAAGAAAATGACATACACTAATTCATTTAAGCATGCTATTTTAAGACTCTGCACCACTATGTCTATGTCACTATGCTAAGACTATGTATACCACTATACCCCCCCCTGCAAAGGTGTTAAACACATAGTAGAAGTACCACTCAGGCCTCACACAACACCAATAGTCCTGAATGGAAACTGACACTGATACAATTATCAGCACTAGTAGCGTGATTCTGAGGTGTAACTAGCGCTGCTGAATGTATTAGCAGCAGTTTCCACTCAGGACCAGCAGTGCAATACTTATACTATGTATTTAACCCATTTGCGAGGGTTAAACACGTAGAGGTGCAGGTCACTAGTCTTAACACTGCATGCTCTACAGAAAAAGAGTATGTAGTTTTTCAAATGTAATGTCCCTTTAATATCTAAATATGGTTTTATATATATATATATATATATATATATATATATATATATATATATATATGTGTGTGTGTGTTTCTTAAACCAGTGCCTCCCCAGCATCTGAGGTCACCGCACGTCACTGCTGTGTAATAGACTTTAACTATGTATTTAACCCCTTTGCAGGAGTTAAAAACATAGTCATATGCAAGCAAAAGTGCAATAATAAAATACTATAACACATTAGAACATTTTCTTTTTGAACATGCCTTTCCCTTAAATTAAATATAAATAATATAAATAACTTGTCTAATGAATCAAAAGGTTTAAATTACTTAGCTGTTATTTTGCTTTATATTATATGTCAGGCAATTGCAGAATAGTTGCATGAATTGCAATATTAATACAGAATTTTGTGGCACTATACAGACAAAGATAATAATATTATTGCCTTGGGCTGCGAGAAAAAAAAAATATGAAAACTGATTTATAGAAGGTCAGTGCCATCTAATGGTCAACTGTAAAATTACAGAAATCAAAATACACACACAAATGTGATATGTTTTTATAAATAGGATAGAAATATAAGATTTAATATCTACCCATGGTAGACAACTTGTTTTTACACTCAAGCAATACACCAACATGCACTTTTGCAAAGGAACCAACCTAAATCTAAATAAAACAAAAAAACTGTGTAATCTCTTCCAGTTGGGAGGTGTTTGTAGGACTTTTATTGTGATGAATATAAGTTACAAACAGCTGTGCAGGTTGGTGCACAAGTAAACTAAACACGGGACTATGTCATTAGCTACAAACCTACATACACTGAGAAATACACATCAAAACCATGAGCTCCCAATTGTCCTGCAATTTGCAAGACCCTCAAGAACATGGGACTGCCATGATTCAGACAGAGCATTTACTTCTTTTATCAGTTTCACTTTGTTCTTGTGATATTCTGTGTTAAAAAGATACCTAGGTAGCATTTGTGCTCGTGTCTGAGCACTATAATGGCAGCTGTTTTGCTGAAATGCTTTTGAGGACGGGAGCAGTGTTTGCACAATGTAAAAGCATTCTTGTATGAACAAAGTAAATTTGATTACAGAACTAACCAATAAAATCGTGGTTTTCATATGCATTTAAACGAGATGTATAGCCAATTCTTATTTTTCACTATTTAGAGGTTTCTCTAGCTCAAGTGACACAGAGAATTAGTGCTGTGGTTGGAAGGGTTACAATCTATTCAAATGCTTAACAAAATCTCATGTAATATCATAGTATGTGCATTTTTATCATTCAGCTTCACAACAAGGCACATCTATTTTTTTTTATTTAACTGATCAATCTTTATGTGATATTGACATTTGATTATACATTTTCGAAATTGTTGTGACACTATGGTCTACATCAGTGGTTCTCAACTCCAGTGACCTCAATGGCCAGTAATTTTTTTCTAAATGTGTCCAGGGCCCGGTAGTCATCTGGGAGGGGAAGAAGTTGGGGGAAATTTACATATCAGTGCAAGGCTGGTAGCACTGAAAAGGTACTTACCTGTGGTGTCTATGACTTGTCTGTCTGTTCCTTGTCCAGTGCTGTCTTCCCACCAGATGGCTGTTAAGTGCACATAGAGTGCATGCACAGTGGCACTCTGTTAGGCTCACACAATTCTGGGTGGTGATCAGTTCACGGCACAGGGCAGCAAAAATATATATGTTGAATCAAGGCCCACCAACAGAAACACCAAGGCCCAGTAATGGGCCACGGCCCAGCTGTTGAGAAACCCTGGTCTACATTATGAGGCCTATTTATCAAATGTCTGTCGGACCTGATCCGATAGTGCGGATCAGGTCCAACAGACCTCGCTGAATGCGGAGAGAAATACGCTCTCCGTATTCAGCATTGCACCAGCAGTTCTTGTGACCAATCGGCCACCAGCAGGGGGGTGTCAATCAACCCTATCGTACTCGATCGGGTTGAATTGTGGCAATTCCTGTCTGCCTCATCAGAGCAGGCGGACAGGGTTATGGAGCAGCGGTCTTTAGACCGCTGCTTCATAACTGCTGTTACTGGCGAGTCTGAAGACTCGCCAGAAACACGGGCCCATAAGCTCCATACGGAGCTTGATAAATGGGCCTCTATGAGTGGAGTGCAATATTTGCGCTCCACTCAGTAATAACATCACACGTAAATGTGCGCTGGAATTACAGGTGCAGCTTCCATAGGCTCCAATGGGAGACCTCCATTGACCACCATGTAAAGGCACTTTAGGTGCCGTTTTTTTTCTAAAACACCCATCCCCACACTTTATCCCCTTATAACTGCAGTTTTGTTTAATGTACTGTCCTCTTTATTTTAGGGGCAATTGGGGTAACTTTTTATCTTTAACCAGAGGTCTGACCTCTGGTTAATTGCGCTTACTGCAAAGTGGAAACACGAGCTTGCGGTATCATTAACCAGTCACTTGTAAAGGCTGGTTATTTAACGTGCGCCCGTAAACGGGCAAATTTTCCCCTTTACAGGCACACGTTAAGATATCGCCTCACTTGTACTGTAGTCCTATGTATTTAATTCAGAGCGTAACTTTCTAACACAAATGAGATTTTATGTTTTTTTAATGATTAATGCCTAATATTAATTCTATTAGTGTTAGAGAACAAATTCGATCTTAAAGGAATAGTCTACTCCAGACTTGTTATTGTTTAAAAAGATAGAAAATCCCTTTATTACCCATTCCCTAGTTTTGCATAACCAACACTGTTATATTAATATACTTTGTATCTCTGTGATTACCTTCTATCTAAGCCTCTGCATACTGCCCCCTTATCTCAGATCTTTTAACAGACTTACATTTTTGCCAATCAGTGCTGATTCTTAAATAACTCCATGGGAGTGAGCGCAATATTATCTATATGACGTGAACTATAACTGTCTAACTGTGAAAACCTGTCAAAATGCACTGAGATAAGATAAATCCCCCCAAAAACCCCTTAAAAAAACCCTAAGTCTAACCCCCAAGTGGTCCTCATCTGTCCTGAAAAAAACCCTTAAAAAACCCTAAGTCTAACCCCCAAGTGGTCCTCACCTGTCCTGAAGTCCAGCGGAGAAGGTCCTGTTCCAGGCGGAGAAGTCTTCTTCCAAGCGGCGACCTCTTCTTTCTTCTTCCAGGAACCAGCCGGCGCGGAGTGGAGGGCGGAGTTGAAGCCCGGCGACTCTGGAACTGAAGACCGGCGACCGCGGAGCCATGGAGCGTGGAGGATCCTCTTCATACGATCTCCGCCGTACACTGAATAGGAATTGAAGGTACGCGATTAAAAATGGCGTCCCTTGAATTCCTATTGGCTGATTTGAGCCTTCAAATTCAAATCAACCAATCGGATGAGAGCTACTGAAATCCTATTGACTATTCAAATTAGCCAATAGGATAAGAGCTACTAATCCTAACCCTAACACCCCCCTAAATTAAATATAATTTTAATATAACGAAATAAATTAAATATTATTAACTAAAGTATTCCTATTTAAAGCTAAATACTTACCTGTAAAATAAACCCTAATATAGCTACAATATAATGAATAATTATATTGTAGCTATTTTAGGATTTATATTTATTTTACAGGCAACTTTGTATTTATTTTAACTAGGTACAATAGCTATTAAATAGTTATTAACTATTTAATAGCTACCTAGTTAAAATAAATCCAAGATGGCGTCCCTCGAATTCCGATTGGCTGATAGGATTCTATCAGCCAATCGGAATTAAGGTAGGAAAAATCTGATTGGCTGATTCAATCAGCCAATCAGATTCAAGTTCAATCGGATTGGCTGATCCAATCAGCCAATCAGATTGAGCTCGCATTCTATTGGCTGATCGGAACAGCCAATAGAATGCAAGCTCAATCTGATTGGCTGATTGGATCAGCCAATCCGATTGAACTTGAATCTGATTGGCTGATTCAATCAGCCAATCAGATTTTTCCTACCTTAATTCCAATTGGCTGATAGAATCCTATCAGCCAATCGGAATTCGAGGGACGCCATCTTCGATGACGTCACTTAAAGGAACCTTCATTCGTCGGTAGTCGTCGGTAGAAGAGGATGTTCCGCGCCGGAGGTCTTGAAGATGGAGCCGCTCCTCGTCGGATGGATGAAGATAGAAGATGCCGCTTGGATGAAGATGTTTGCCGGTCCGGATGTCCTCTTCTGCCCGGATAGGATGAAGACTTCTGCCGCTCCGGATGTCTTCTTTTGGTCCATTGCTGCTCGGCTGAGTGAAGACGACTCAAGGTAGGGAGATCTTTAGGGGGGTAGTGTTAGGTTTATTTAAGGGGGGTTTGGGTTAGAGTAGGGGTATGTGGGTGGTGGGTTGTAATGTTGGGGGTGGTATTGTGTTTTTTTTTACAGGCAAAAGAGCTGATTTCTTTGGGGCATACCCCGCAAAAAGCCCTTTTAAGGGCTGGTAAGGTAATAGAGCTGTTAACTATTTTAATTTAGAATAGGGTATGGCATTTTTTTTATTTTGGGGGGCTTTGTTATTTTATTAGGGGGCTTAGAGTAGGTGTAATTAGCTTAAAATTCTTGTAATCTTTTTTTATTTTTTGTAATTTAGTGGGGTTTTTTTGTAATTTAGTTTAGTTTATTTAATTGTAGGTACTTGTAGTTAATTGATTTAATTTATTTATTGATAGTGTAGTGTTAGGTTTAATTGTAACTTAGGTTAGGATTTATTTTACAGGTAATTTGTAATTATTTTAACTAGGTAGCTATTAAATAGTTAATAACTATTTAATAGCTATTGTACCTAGTTAAAATAAATACAAAGTTGCTGTAAAATAAATATAAATCCTAAAATAGCTACAATATAATTGTGGCAATCTCTGTCCGCCTTATCAGAGCAGGCTGTCAGTATATGGCAGGGTTATAACACAATATATTTAATAATTATTCTTTAAAATAAACCCTCAATCAATATGCATATACTAGAAACCATAAAATGAATATAAATTCCTGAATTCTTTTTATTAGTTAATATCTATAAACACATTGAAATATATTTGTAGGAGCCAGAATATGAATCAATATTATACACGTTTGAATTCTTAAAATATACTATACTCTTTACAAAGCAACCCAAATTGTAACTTTATAACTAACCTTATTCACAATTGAATTGCATTAAAATATCACACAATAAGATTCCACGATATTAGCTACTAACATTCAGACTGGTACAATCAACAGTGCTAAGTTAAACAATAGGACAATATACACTCTTATTAAAACATCAGGAATTGTATATATTATCTGTGTAAACAACCAACTTCTATGTCTAAGCTGAAATAAATTCTTAATTACCTACAGTTAAGACAAATGCTAAGATATATGTATCTATATGTTTGCCAGGTTAAATTACTTAGCATCAAGGATTTGTTTAACAATACACAGGCTATGAAATACTAGTTAAAATACAAATACTGCTCTCTTTAATCTATCAGCTGTAATTTAACTGCAGTGACTATGCATATATTTTGTTTTAAAATATTACCTGTAATTAGCAACCTCTATATATATATATATATATATATATATACTTTACCAAAATGAAATTCAGCTTCAAAACTTGTCCCACCTCATATAAAAATAAGTGTCTTTGCAATAGATAAGGAAGGTATTGCCAAAATTTGCTTAGACTCTTGACTGTCTCCCACACAACCAGTTATCAGTCAGTTTAGCAAAAATCAGCATCAGTCCCCTTCTCATCCTGCATTCCAGCTTATATTCTTTAATCATAGGTGAGAAATATGGGAGGCCCTATGGATCTGCTTTGTGATTGGATAATTTTGGCAATGTATGTTGCTAGGGAGATGCATCTTTGTTAACAACCAATTGTCTTTTGGCTCTAATTCTTGCATCGCAACACCGGATTTTGTTCCATCGGGGGGCAACATGACAACAAACAGCAATACATTTAATCATTTCTAACATTTAAAAATATTTCTTTAAAATGTGTAATAAATGCCATAATTTTTTTACATTAATAATTTACATGTTCAAATGTATTGTACTATGTCACATAACCTTAGAGGGAAACATCAGTATTCTTTTTAATATCATATTACATCAGAGTAATTTATGCTAACTATTAGCTTAAAATCCATTTAAAATAGTCTTCAGTATCCTGGCATTTATATAAAAACCAAAGCGTATTTCATATTCAGTACTGCACTGCATCCCAACATGAATATAATATATTTCATATTTCTAATAAATCCTGAATGCATGAATCTTGTCTATGCAGATCTGAAATAAAAATAATAGTGTTATTAATCATTGCTTTTTAGGTCCAAATATCCATATGAAACCCAGCATTTATACATTTATTATACAGATATTCATCCAGATATCCCATTACATCAATTGTTCCTATAATTTTCATTAGATTTCTGGAAAACAGAGAGAATAAATAATAAAAAAAAAAATGTTTTTATTTTGGAATAATTTTAACATTTTATATCCACTAATGCAGTTATTCATTTAATTAATTTCAATCTGAATTGCATTATAGACATGTAATACAGTCTAAGGTATATATGTTAAATATTCTGTTGTCTACATTACACAGGCTAAGGTATTTTGAAATCTTAAATCCGGGCCAGATGTGTATGGAGCTCCACAAGGGATCATTTAACTTGTGATTGTTAAAAATTACAGTTCTAGAAAACATTTGTGTTTTCAAACCTTCTTCCAGACGGATCGGCTCCTCACCTTGGCAGGAAACCCATATATGGGCATGTATTTTTGAGGCTCCATACATTCCCTGTTTGCAACCCCCTGCAAGGCTGTGAGCTTCAAAAGCTATGTTATCTTTTAATTAGGATAAACGTGTCTTCACTCAGCCAAAACCATTTGGCAGGGGGGGTGCGATTTACAATGGAATAGAACTGTTGCAAATAGCCTCACATTTAATTAATCCTGTGGTCTCACCAACTATATACAGTATATGAAAATTATATATATATATATATATATATATATATATATATATATATATATATATATATATATATAGTTCCTCCAAGAAGCAGGCAACTCACTGGTCTTTGCAATAAAAAATACAAATTTATTTCTTCAGTTTAAAAAACAAACGTTTCGGCACTGCATTGTGCCTTTGTCAATGTTACACAAAAAGAATATACAAAAGCAGAGTGCAACTAAGCACCCGAAATCAGATCATCTGATTTCGGGTGCTTAGTTGCACTCTTCTTTTGTATATTCTTTTTGTGTAACATTGACAAAGGCACAATGCAGTGCCGAAACGTTTGTTTTTTAAACTGAAGAAATAAATTTGTATTTTTTATTGCAAAGACCAGTGAGTTGCCTGCTTCTTGGAGGAACTAGTTATTGTACTAGCAGTGCACCGTGGCATTACTTATGGTATGATTGTGCAATCCTATCTATGATATTGTATATATATATATATATATATATATATATATATATATATATATATAATTTTCATTTATAATATTCATATAGCCTGCCAAGCGGACAGGGCTACCCTCAAGCTCCATTCGGAGCTTGATAAATGGGCCTCATAGTCTTTTGAAGACTGGAGTTAAACTTTGGAGAAAAGTCAGTGGAATCCCTGGGCACTAATTGTCTGCCAGATGTCATACTGACAGGATTATGGCTTTCGAATTGGGGATGTGGGACACAATTAGCACATAACTAGTTAGTTTGGTCCACTGGAGCAGTTTTGCATGATAAACAAGGAAAATTAACTGCAGATTTTTTTTGGGACTGTAATATGTTCCCTAGGGGTCCCTTCTAATGTGCCAATCAAATTAAGTGGGGGTACAGACATGACTGCAAAATAATAAGCACAACTGCTGGTAATTGGAAATAACATAATTTATGTAAGAACTTACCTGATAAATTAATTTCTTTCATATTAGCAAGAGTCCATGAGCTAGTGACGTATGGGATATACATTCCTACCAGGAGGGGCAAAGTTTCCCAAACCTTAAAATGCCTATAAATACACCCCTCACCACACCCACAATTCAGTTTAACGAATAGCCAAGAAGTGGGGTGATAAAAAAGTGCGAAAGCATATAAAATAAGGAATTGGAATAATTGTGCTTTATACAAAAAAATCATAACCACCACAAAAAGGGTGGGCCTCATGGACTCTTGCTAATATGAAAGAAATGAATTTATCAGGTAAGTTCTTACATAAATTATGTTTTCTTTCATGTAATTAGCAAGAGTCCATGAGCTAGTGACGTATGGGATAATGATTACCCAAGATGTGGATCTTTCCACACAAGAGTCACTAGAGAGGGAGGGATAAAATAAAGACAGCCAATTCCTGCTGAAAATAATCCACACCCAAAATAAAGTTTAATAAAAAACATAAGCAGAAGATTCAGACTGAAACCGCTGCCTGAAGTACTTTTCTACCAAAAATTGCTTCAGAAGAAGAAAATACATCAAAAAGGTAGAATTGAAAAAGTATGCAAAGAGGACCAAGTTGCTGCTTTGCAAATCTGATCAACCGAAGCTTCATTCCTAAACGCCCAGGAAGTAGAAACTGACCTGGTAGAATGAGCTGTAATCCTCTGAGGCGGAGTTTTACCCGACTCAACATAGGCAAGATGAATTAAAGATTTCAACCAAGATGCCAAAGAAATGGCAGAAGCTTTCTGGCCTTTTCTAGAACCGGAAAAGATAACAAATAGACTAGAAGTCTTTCGGAAAGACTTAGTAGCTTCAACATAATATTTCAAAGCTCTAACAACATGCAAAGAATGCAATGCTTTCTCCTTAGAATTCTTAAGATTAGGACATAATGAAGGAACCACAAATTCTCTACTAATGTTGTTGGAAATCACAACTTTAGGTAAAAATTCAAAAGAAGTTCGCAACACCGCCTTATCCTGATGAAAAATCAGAAAAGGAGACTCACAAGAAAAGAGCAGATAATTCAGAAACTCTTCTGGCAGAAGAGATGGCCAAAAGGAACAAAACTTCCCAAGAAAGTAATTTAATGACCAATGAATGCATAGGTTCAAAGGGAGGAGCTTGAAGAGCTCCCAGAACCAAAATCAAACTCCAAGGAGGAGAAATTGACTTAATGACAGGTTTTATACGAACCAAAGCTTGTACAAAACAATGAATATCAGGAAGAATAGCAATCTTTCTGTGAAAAAGAACAGAAAGAGCAGAGATTTGTCCTTTCAAGGAACTTGCAGACAAACCCTTATCTAAACCATCCTGAAGAAACTGAAAAAAATTCTCGGCATTCTAAAAGAATGCCAAGAAAAATGATGAGAAAGACACCAAAAAATATAAGTCTTCCAGACTCTATAATATATCTCTCTAGATACAGATTTACGAGCCTGTAACATAGTATTAATCACAGAGTCAGAGAAATCTCTTTGACCAAGAATCAAGCGTTCAATCTCCATACCTATAAATTTAAGGATTTCAGATCCTGATGGAAAAAAGGACCTTGCGACAGAAAGTCTGGTCTAACGGAAGAGTCCATGGTTGGCAAGAGGCCATCCGGACAAGATCCGCATACCAAACCTGTGAGGCCATGCCGGAGCTACCAGCAGAACAAACGAGCATTCCTTCAGTATCTTGGAGATTACTCTTGGAAGAAGAACTAGAGGCGGAAAGATATAGGCAGGATGATACTTCCAAGGAAGTGAAAATGCATCCACTGCCTCCGCCTGAGGATCCCGGGATCTGGACAGATATCTGGGAAGTTTCTTGTTTAGATGAGACGCCATCAGATCTATTTCTGGAAGTTCCCACATTTGAACAATCTGAAGAAATACCTCTGGGTGAAGAGACCATTCGCCCGGATGGAACATTTGGCGGCTGAGATAATCCGCTTCCCAATTGTCTACACCTGGGATATAAACCGCAGAGATTAGACAGGAGCTGGATTCCGCCCAAACCAAAAAAATTCGAGATACTTCTTTCATAGCCAGAGGACTGTGAGTCCCTCCTTGATGATTGATGTATGCCACAGTTGTGACATTGTCTGTCTGAAAACAAATGAACGATTCTCTCTACAGAAGAGGCCAAAACTGAAGAGCTCTGAAAATTGCACGGAGTTCCAAAATATTGATCGGTAATCTCACCTCCTGAGATTCCCAAACTCCTTGTGCCGTCAGAGATCCCCACACAGCTCCCCAACCTGTGAGACTTGTATCTGTTGAAATTACAGTCCAGGTCGGAAGCACAAAAAGAAGCCCCCTAAATTAAACGATGGTGATCTGTCCACCACGTTAGAGAGTGTCGAACAATCGGTTTTTAAAGATATAAATTGAGATATCTTTGTGTAATCCTTGCACCATTGATTCAGCATACAGAGCTGAAGAGGTCGCATGTGAAAACGAGCAAAGGGGATCGCGTCCGATGCAGCAGTCATAAGACCTAGAATTTCCATGCATAAGGTTACCGAAGGGAATGATTGTGACTGAAGGTTTCGACAAGCTGAAATCAATTTTAGACGTCTTTTGTCTGTTAAAGACAGAGTCATGGACACTGAATCTATCTGGAAACCCAGAAAGGTTACCCTTGACTGAGGAATCAATGAACTTTTTGGTAAATTGATCCTCCAACCATGATCTTGAAGAAACAACACAAATCGATTCGCATGAGATTCTTCGAATGAGAAGACTGAGCAAATACCAAGATAATCGTCCAAATAAGGAAATACCAAAACCCCGTTCTCTGAATACAGAAAGAAGGGCACCGAGAATCTTTGAAAAAAATTCTTGGAACTGAGGCTAGGCCAAACGGTAGAGCCACAAAACTGGTAATGCTTGTCTAAAAAGAGAATCTCAGACACTAAAAATGATCTGGATGAATCGGAATATGCAGATACACATCCTGTAAATCTATTGTAGACATATAATGCCCTTACTAAACAAAAGGCAGAATAGTCCTACAGTAACCATCTTGAATGTTGGTATACATAACGATTCAATATTGATAGATCCGGAACTGGTCTGAAGGAATTGACCTTCTTTGGTACAATGAAGAGATAAAATAAAACCCTAGTCCCTGTTCCAGAACTGGAACTGGCATAATTACTCCAGCCAACTCTAGATCTGAAACACATTTCAGAAATGCTGAGCCTTGCTGTGTTAACTGGGACACGGGAAAGAAAAAAATCTCTTAGCAGGAGGCCTTAACTTGAAGCCAATTCTGTACCTTTCTGAAACAATGTTCTGAAACCAGAGATTGAGAACGGAATTGATCCAAATTCCTTTGAAGAAAACGTAATCTGCCCCATACCAGCTGAACTGGAAAAAAGGGCCGCACCTTCATGGGTACTTAGTTGCTGACTATAGGTTTCTATAAGGCTTGGATATATTCCAAACTGGAAAACGTTTCCAAACTGATACCGCTCCTGAGGATGAAGGATCAGGCTTTTGTTCCTTATTATGAAAAAAAGAACGAAAAAATGATTATTACCCTGGACAGAAAGGGAAAACAAAGTTGACTTAGAAGACATATCAGCATTCCAAGTTTAATCCATAAAGCTTTTCTAGCTAAAATAGCTAGAGACATATACCTGACATCAACACTAATGATATCAAAAGATGGTATCACCAATAAAATTATTAGCATGTTATAGAATAATAATAATGCTATAAAATTATGATCTGTTACTGGTTGTGCTAAAACTTCTAACCAAAAAGTTGAAGCTGCAGCAACATCCGGTAAAAATATAGCAGGTCTAAGAAGATTACCTGAACATAAGTAAACTTTTCTTAGAAAGGATTCAATTTTCTTATCTAAAGGATCCTTAAATTTAGTACTATCTGCCGTAGAAATAGTAGTACATTTTAGCAGGAATAGAGACAGCCCCAAACCTTAGGGATTTTGTCCCAAAAAACTCTAATCTGTCAGATGGCACAGGATATAATTGCTTAAATGTTTAGAAGGAGTAAAAGAATTACCCAAATTATTCCATTCCCTGGAAATTACTTCAGAAAAAACATCAGGGAGATTAAACACTTCTGGAATAACTACAGGAGATTTAAAAACCCTATTTAAACGTTTGGATTCAGTATCAAGAGGACCAGAATCCTCTATATCTAAAGCAATTAATACTTCTTTAAAATAAAGAACGAATAAATTCCATCTTGAACAAATACAAAGATTTATCAGCATCAACCTCTGAGACAGAAACCTCTGAACCAGAAGAACCATTATCAGTATCAGAATGATGATGTTCATTTAAAAATTCATCTGAAAAAAAGAGAAGTTTTAAAGGACTTTTATGTAAACTAGAAGGAGAAATAACAGACATAGCCTTCTAAATGGATTTAAAAAATAAAATCTCTTATGTTTATCAGGAACACTCTGAAATTTAGATGTTGACGGAACAGCAACAGGTAATATAACAGTACTAAAGGAAATTTTATCTGCATTAATAAGTTTGTCATGACATGCAATACAAACAACAGCTGGAGAAACAGATACCAAAAATTTATAGCAGATACACTTAGCTTGGTAGCTCCAGCCCTGGCAGTGATTTTCCTAAAGTATCTTCTGACTCAGTTGCAACTTGGAACATCTTGCAATATGTAATAGAAAAAACAACATATAAAGCAAAATTGAACAAAATCCTTAAATGACAGTTTCAGGAATGGGAAAAAAATGCCAGTGAACAAGCTTCTAGCAACCAGAAGCAATAAATAATGAGACTTAAATAATGTGGAGACAAAAGCGACGCCCATATTTTTTTAGCGCCAAACAAGACGCCCACATTATTTGGCACCTAAATGCTTTTGGCGCCAAAAATGACGCCACATCCGGAACGCCGACATTTTTGGCGCAAAATAACGTCAAAAAAATGATGCAACTTCCGGCGACACGTATGACGCCGGAAACGGAAAATAATTTTTGCGCCAAAAAAATCCGCACCAAGAATGACGCAATAAAATGAAGCATTTTCAGCCCCTGCGAGCCTAACAGCCCACAGGGAAAAAAGAGTCAAATTTTTGAAAGGTAAGAAAAAATGATTAATTCAAATGCATTATCCCAAATATGAAACTGATTGTCTGAAAAATAAGGAAAGTTGAACATTCTGAGTCAAGGCAAATAAATGTTTGAATACATATATTTAGAACTTTATAAACAAAGTGCCCAACCATAGCTTAGAGTGTCACAGAAAATAAGATTTACTTACCCCAGGACACTCATCTACATGTTTGTAGAAAGCCAAACCAGTACTGAAACGAGAATCAGCAGAGGTAATGGTATATATAAGAGTATATCGTCGATCTGAAAAGGGAGGTAAGAGATGAATCTCTACGACCGATAACAGAGAACCTATGAAATAGACCCCGTAGAAGGAGATCACTGCATTCAAATAGGCAATACTCTCCTCACATCCCTCTGACATTCACTGCACGCTGAGAGGAAAACCGGGCTCCAACTTGCTGCGGAGCGCATATCAACGTAGAATCTAGCACAAACTTACTTCACCACCTCCATCGGAGGCAAAGTTTGTAAAACTGAATTGTGGGTGTGGTGAGGGGTGTATTTATAGGCATTTTAAGGTTTGGGAAACTTTGCCCCTCCTGGTAGGAATGTATATCCCATACGTCACTAGCTCATGGACTCTTGCTAATTACATGAAAGAAAAAGAAATATTCCAAAACTTTATATTATCATTACATTTGCACAAAATACAAAATCAGCCTATAACAAAACACACCAGAACATACAAAGGGCTTGTAAGGGGTATTAAGGAAATAAAAAAGAGAGATTTTATTACCCACCCCCCCAGCAGCAGCTCCTATGAGGGTACTTTTATCCACCTCCTGTGGATCCAGGTAGCTTGTAAAGTCTGAAAACAGGCTCAGAGTAAAACTTCAGTCACTTGGAGATCCGGTGAGGGAGAAATGGAGCCAAAGGGGGGGACGAAGCCTGCTTTGCAGGCTAAAGGCCTGTGAGAAAAAACACTAAAACACACCATACAAATATTATATTGAATAAAACCTCCCCCTTGTGTTAGTGTTAAACACATAGGTAAAGCGCTATGTGTAAAGGCTGAGAACACCCAACTATGTAGTAGGAGAATACTAGGGATAGTTCCTGGGCTGTGTTAGTGTTTGGGTCACTTAGCTGGACTGCAGCACCCCTCCACTGTATCTTACCAGCTTGCTGAGGCCTTTCTCCCTCACAGAATGCTGATCCCATAGAGAGCCCATCAAGTTCAAGTAAATTTTCTTCAGGAGATACTTGCGGATATACCAGCAATCCCTCAGATGGAGGCTAAGAGACGGGATCCCCACAATGCTTGAGGGCAATTATGGCTGAGAGATTTACCCGTGAGAGTACTGACATGCCATAATTGATGTATTCCTTTACCCCTGCTTCACTCAGAATCTTGGATAAATTATCCTGAAGTCTTCCCTGAGTAAAGATGGAAGAGAGGTACTGGGTCTCAAGTCAGGACTCCTAATAAATAATTAGATAGAAAATAAAAAATAATTGTAGTGCACTTCTCTCAATCTCTCTCCTCATATGCCAAGAACAGAGTGGGGGAGAGGAGATTAAAGCTCTTGTGAGGGTTCTTGACCTAGTGGCAGGAAATATATCCCACATGTTATGGACACCTATGGACTCTCCTCATCTTAGGAAAGGATCCCAGAGAAGCTTTTACACTACAGGTAGCCCTCAGTTTACGTTGGGGTTAGGTTCCAGAAGGAATAGTTGTAAATCAAAACCGTTGTAAATTGAAACCCAGTTTATAATGTAAGTCAATGGGAAGTGAGAAAGTTAGGTTCCAGGCCCCTCTGAAAATTGTCATAAGTAACACCTAATACATTATTTTTAAAGCTTTGAAATGAAGACTTTAAATGCTAAACAGCATTATAAACCTAATAAAATAATCACACAACACAGAATATATAATTAAACTAAGTTAAATGAACAAAAACATTTGCTAAACAGCATTATAAACCTAATAAAATAATCACACAACACAGACTTCACTTGCATTTTTCTGCAAACAGTTCTTTCTATGCATTCCAATCTGTACTGATTTATAGACAGGAAGATCTTGCTCCTTTGAAATCTGCTCGATAGCTCAGGTCTGGATAAACTGATTAATTTCAGCTTGCTTGGCTTTGCTGCAACAAAAGCGGACAGCTCCACCTACTGGCTATTTTAATCAATGCACTGCTTCTCAATGCTTTTCAATAGCAGTCACATGACAGGAAAAAAGGTTGTTATTCTGAAACGGTGCAAATTGAACCAAGGGCCACCTGTATTTGTGTTATGACTACGCAAGCAGCATGTCAATAATTTCAGTGAGAACCCAAAGTTTATGAAAAAGTTAACTTTTCTTAATTTTTATATGATTCCATTTGGGGGGGGAAGAAGTAGCATGAAATATACCAAAATGGGTCTAGATCATTAGCTTGAGCTGTCTACTTTAAAAAAACCTATCATTTTTATTGGTAAATAAAAAAAGGCTCTATTTCTGTTAAAATGGAGTGATAGCAAAAATACTAAATATTTCAAGTGTTTTTCGCAAGATTTCTCTGAAATTCCCAGTAGCAAAAGGGTTAAAATTGTATGCTCTTATTTACAAAGTTAAATTTTAACTTTCATATTCTTTATGCATAAATAAATGTTAGATAGAATGATGCAGTGAAAGAAAAGATTACTCACTATTAAAAATGAGTTACAACTTGGAGGTAGCACCTCAAAAAAGGAATGTTTTTATCCCAAATAAGGTTAATGAATTAGTGTATATATGATTTATCATTCATTGATTGCATCTTTATTAAATTATATATTCAGTCATACCGACATACATACTAGTTAGAAATACTTAAGCTTGGGGGGCGTAAACACGCAGCGATCCTGGTAGGTCGCACTCTCCATGAGCTCTGATAGATAAGCCACTAAACCAGCGGTCGCCAACCAGTGGTCCACGAGAAGATGTTGGTGGTCCCTGACACCATCAAGCAGGAATTAATCTTCTCTGATGGTGTCACCCTCGTCACGCCGCAACTCCATACAGTGCCTGGCTGGACATCAGTGAAAACCGACAGAGGAGTTCAATTACAATCTCAGTACCCATGTTGCATAGTACTGCGCAACTTGCGTAGCTCGATTGTATATTTAACTCCTCCTGCCCGGTGCTCTGCTCAGAGAGGTTGATATAGTCTTGGCTTGAAACAGTGAAATTATAGTATATATATATAAAAAGAAAATCTTTAAAAAAAAAAAATATCTTATATTTTATTTATTTTCTTCCCTTTACCTGTCTCTTTGTAGTAGTTTTCCTAATTCCTTCAGATGGACTTACATCAGTTTGTCTTCCTCCCCTCAATTTTTTTATTTTTTTATTAAATATTAATTATTTTTCATTCTAATAATTTTCCAGCACACAAAGCCATTCTACCTGAATTCCATTAATTGCCATCCAGCAGATCAGCCATATCGCACCAGTATTATAGTAATTGCCAGTAACATCAGTTGTGGTTAGCTCACATCCATATTGAGAGCTTTCTGATGTAAACTTAATTTATGACTCCGTCTTTCCATGATCATAAGCAGTTTTGAATAATTCCTAACTGGGGAGGTAACTTGGAAGTCTTGTGGTCCTTTTAAAGGGCCATTATACACTCATTTTTTCTTTGCATAAATGTTTTGTAGATGATCTATTTATAAAGCCCATAAAGTTTTTTTTTTTTTTTTTAAATGTATAATTTTTCTTATTTTTAAATAGCAAGCATTGCTCTGATTTTCAGACTCCTAACCAAGCCCCAAAGTTTTATTTTAATACCGTCAGCTACCTTCTCCAGCTTGCTCCTGTTTGTGTAAAGGGTCTTTTCATGTTCAAAAGAAGGGGGAGGGGGGAGTAGTGTCTTATTTCCCACTTGCAGTGGGCTTTCCAACTGCCTTTTCAACAGAGCTAAACTGAAAGCTTCTCAGTACGTTTTTAAACCATTTTATACTGGATTTCTATATCAGTATCTGTGCATCTTATTCTTTATAGTAGTGTCTATTACATGCAGTTATATGAAAATGAGTGTATAGTGTCCCTTTAAACATAATTCTTTTTTTCCAACGTTCCGCTTCTCTGTTAGCAACTCAAAAGTTGGCACTCACCCTTCATCTGTCATTCTGAACTATTCTCTCAGTTCTGTCATTCAGTTAGTTAATTCCAAAAAATAATTCTTAAAAATGTGGGTGTAAACTTAGCTATGGTCATACTAGTTATTTACAGTATGCGTGTATATATATATATATATATATATATACTGTTACACACATAAAAAAAAGTCCAGCACTCGCTCACAAGCTCACAGCTAAGAATAAAAGCAAAACTGGAAGAGTGAACCCTGACTTGTTCCCAGTTTGTTTAGTAGCCTGCATTTGTGTGTGTGGCTGCAGTTGTGTGGCTGTATTAGGGACTCAGGCACTAGGAAGAGACCTTGACGTGGTACCTGAGCTTGTCCCATTTGGCCAAATGCGGTAACTAACTCTTCCAGTATTGCTTTTATTCTTAGCTGTGAGCTTGTGAGCGAGTGCTGGACTTTTTTTTATGTGTGTAACAGTGTTTGTTTCTGTAATTCACCCTTTGGTTCCTGCACCCAGGCAGGCCCGGGGTTAACTGCCTGTGACCCTGCAAGTGGATGTAGCTTTATGTGAGTGCGATTGCAACGAAGCTGAGCCTGGTTGTGGGTCATGGGATGTGTACCCGGTCCGGTCTGGATGTGCTGTTCAACTTCTTAACTTTATATATATATATATATATATATATATATATATATATACACACACACATACATACATACATACATACATACATAAATACACACACACATTATAGAGGTTTGTAAACCACCGATTATTGGCTGATTCTAACAGCTCTAAAACTAAAATTGAATATTATTATAACATCTAGCTCAACTGTGAGCATATTATTGCTATTTGGGCTCTATTTGTGACATCTTAACCCAGAAATGGACAAAATAGGCCCAAAGCGGCGGCTTACACCGGGCAGCGTTTCCCCCTTCGGCGTGCCGAGTTATTTAGGAAAGAAGGCACTAACAGGTCTACCATCTATGAGGCTGGAAAAAGCTGATTCATGGGAGAAAGCCTCACAAGGTCGCCTTAACAGAAGCTTTGAAAACTTTAAAAGACTGATGCACAAGATGATTGAAAAAGCGTCATTCAACTACTAACTGAATTGCTGTGTCACAAACAGCAAAACACCAGCAACCTTCTCTATAACAGCTCAAAAATACTGTACCTACCGAACAACACTACCTTATCGCAACTTGAATCAGCAACGGATGCATTTTAAAAAAAATGCTATACAGATGAAAACAGCCTCCGTTTTACAGCAGCAGACACAGTATACAAAGTTGCCTACAGATGGGCCAAAAATACTCTTCAAGCCAGTTGTGTATGACTGGCGCCCAAACTACGCAAACCTACAATGCCTGGGAAAAACTGGACCCACATGTGAGTTATTACAGAAGGAGAGGGCCTTGCCGCTGGCCGTGTTGCTGCGGGAGCTTTGGGGTGGGCACCCAGGGTGGCATGGACACTGGGGGGGCACGCTCCATACCCAACCATATCAATCCAGGTAAAGAGCATGATGAGCCTACATTTCATATTGAGGAACTTAACACATTACAAAAAAGACCTTTCGATCTGAGCACTCCTGGAGAATCACTAGAGGATATTGGTATGAGAAGCTTATTTCTGCTGAACAGGGTTAAACAGCAATTGTTTGGAAATGTCAAGGCTGCACCTTCCATGCATATAAAACCACACGGCTGAACACTTAAATGCAGCACATTTTCTTCTTAATATTAATGTCGTCCCATATACATGTTGTTTTGTGCCCATTAGCATTTAAACATAAAACATAATTTATGTAAGAACTTACCTGATAAATTCATTTCTTTCATATTAGCAAGAGTCCATGAGCTAGTGACGTATGGGATATACATTCCTACCAGGAGGGGCAAAGTTTCCCAAACCTCAAAATGCCTATAAATACACCCCTCACCACACCCACAATTCAGTTTAACGAATAGCCAAGAAGTGGGGTGATAAAAAAGTGCGAAAGCATATAAAATAAGGAATTGGAATAATTGTGCTTTATACAAAATCATAACCACCACAAAAAAAGGGCGGGCCTCATGGACTCTTGCTAATATGAAAGAAATGAATTTATCAGGTAAGTTCTTACATAAATTATGTTTTCTTTCATGTAATTAGC
This sequence comes from Bombina bombina, assembly GCF_027579735.1. NCBI lineage: Eukaryota > Metazoa > Chordata > Amphibia > Anura > Bombinatoridae > Bombina > Bombina bombina. Next base: position 69,165,435 of record NC_069500.1, on the reverse strand, counting down.
AAGAGTCCATGAGCTAGTGACGTATGGGATAATGACTACCCAAGATGTGGATCTTTCCACACAAGAGTCACTAGAGAGGGAGGGATAAAATAAAGACAGCCAATTCCTGCTGAAAATAATCCACACCCAAAATAAAGTTTAACGAAAAACAGAAGCAGAAGATTCAAACTGAAACCGCTGCCTGAAGTACTTTTCTACCAAAAACTGCTTCAGAAGAAGAAAATACATCAAAATGGTAGAATTTAGTAAAAGTATGCAAAGAGGACCAAGTTGCTGCTTTGCAGATCTGGTCAACCGAAGCTTCATTCCTAAACGCCCAGGAAGTAGATACTGACCTAGTAGAATGAGCTGTAATTCTCTGAGGCGGAATTTTACCCGACTCAACATAGGCAAGATGAATTAAAGATTTCAACCAAGATGCCAAAGAAATGGCAGAAGCTTTCTGGCCTTTCCTAGAACCGGAAAAGATAACAAATAGACTAGAAGTCTTACGGAAAGATTTCGTAGCTTCAACATAATATTTCAAAGCTCTAACAACATCCAAAGAATGCAACGATTTCTCCTTAGAATTCTTAGGATTAGGACATAATGAAGGAACCACAATTTCTCTACTAATGTTGTTGGAATTCACAACTTTAGGTAAAAATTCAAAAGAAGTTCGCAACACCGCCTTATCCTGATGAAAAATCAGAAAAGGAGACTCACAAGAAAGAGCAGATAATTCAGAAACTCTTCTAGCAGAAGAGATGGCCAAAAGGAACAAAACTTTCCAAGAAAGTAATTTAATGTCCAATGAATGCATAGGTTCAAACGGAGGAGCTTGAAGAGCTCCCAGAACCAAATTCAAACTCCAAGGAGGAGAAATTGACTTAATGACAGGTTTTATACGAACCAAAGCTTGTACAAAACAATGAATATCAGGAAGAATAGCAATCTTTCTGTGAAAAAGAACAGAAAGAGCAGAGATTTGTCCTTTCAAAGAACTTGCGGACAAACCCTTATCTAAACCATCCTGAAGAAACTGTAAAATTCTCGGTATTCTAAAAGAATGCCAAGAAAAATGATGAGAAAGACACCAAGAAATATAAGTCTTCCAGACTCTATAATATATCTCTCGAGATACAGATTTACGAGCCTGTAACATAGTATTAATCACGGAGTCAGAGAAACCTCTTTGACCAAGAATCAAGCGTTCAATCTCCATACCTTTAAATTTAAGGATTTCAGATCCTGATGGAAAAAAGGGCCTTGTGACAGAAGGTCTGGTCTTAACGGAAGAGTCCACGGTTGGCAAGAGGCCATCCGGACAAGATCCGCATACCAAAACCTGTGAGGCCATGCCGGAGCTACCAGCAGAACAAACGAACATTCCTTCAGAATCTTGGAGATTACTCTTGGAAGAAGAACTAGAGGCGGAAAGATATAGGCAGGATGATACTTCCAAGGAAGTGATAATGCATCCACTGCCTCCGCCTGAGGATCCCGGGATCTGGACAGATACCTGGGAAGTTTCTTGTTTAGATGGGACGCCATCAGATCTATTTCTGGAAGTTCCCACATTTGAACAATCTGAAGAAATACCTCTGGGTGAAGAGACCATTCGCCCGGATGCAACGTTTGGCGACTGAGATAATCCGCTTCCCAATTGTCTACACCTGGGATATGAACCGCAGAGATTAGACAGGAGCTGGATTCCGCCCAAACCAAAATTCGAGATACTTCTTTCATAGCCAGAGGACTGTGAGTCCCTCCTTGATGATTGATGTATGCCACAGTTGTGACATTGTCTGTCTGAAAACAAATGAACGATTCTCTCTTCAGAAGAGGCCAAAACTGAAGAGCTCTGAAAATTGCACGGAGTTCCAAAATATTGATCGGTAATCTCACCTCCTGAGATTCCCAAACTCCTTGTGCCGTCAGAGATCCCCACACAGCTCCCCAACCTGTGAGACTTGCATCTGTTGAAATTACAGTCCAGGTCGGAAGCACAAAAGAAGCCCCCTGAATTAAACGATGGTGATCTGTCCACCATGTTAGAGAGTGTCGAACAATCGGTTTTAAAGATATTAATTGAGATATCTTCGTGTAATCCTTGCACCATTGCTTCAGCATACAGAGCTGAAGAGGTCGCATGTGAAAACGAGCAAAGGGGATCGCGTCCGATGCAGCAGTCATAAGACCTAGAATTTCCATGCATAAGGCTACCGAAGGGAATGATTGTGACTGAAGGTTTCGACAAGCTGTAATCAACTTTAGACGTCTCTTGTCTGTTAAAGACAGAGTCATGGACACTGAATCCATCTGGAAACCCAGAAAGGTTACCCTTGTCTGAGGAATCAAAGAACTTTTTGGTAAATTGATCCTCCAACCATGATCTTGAAGAAACAACACAAGTTGATTCGTATGAGATTCTGCTAAATGTAAAGACTGAGCAAGTACCAAGATATCGTCCAAATAAGGAAATACCACAATACCCTGTTCTCTGATTACAGACAGCAGGGCACCGAGAACCTTTGTAAAAATTCTTGGAGCTGTAGCTAGGCCAAACGGCAGAGCCACAAATTGGTAATGCTTGTCCAGAAACGAGAATCTCAGGAACTGATAATGATCTGGATGAATCGGAATATGCAGATATGCATCCTGTAAATCTATCGTGGACATATAATTCCCTTGCTGAACAAAAGGTAAGATAGTCCTTACAGTTACCATCTTGAACGTTGGTATCCTTACATAACAATTCAATATTTTTAGATCCAGAACTGGTCTGAAAGAATTCTCCTTCTTTGGTACAATGAAGAGATTTGAATAAAACCCCATCCCCTGTTCCGGAACTGGAACTGGCATAATTACTCCAGTCAACTCTAGATCTGAAACACATTTCAGAAATGCTTGAGCTTTTACTGGATTTACTGGGACACGGGAAAGAAAAAATCTCTTTGCAGGAGGTCTCAACTTGAAACCAATTCTGTACCCTTCTGAAACAATGCTCTGAATCCAAAGATTGTGAACAGAATTGATCCAAATTTCCTTGAAAAAACGTAACCTGCCCCCTACCAGCTGAGCTGGAATGAGGGCCGCACCTTCATGTGGACTTAGAAGCAGGCTTTGCCTTTCTAGCTGGCTTGGATTTATTCCAGACTGGAGATGGTCTCCAAACTGAAACTGCTCCTGAGGATGAAGGATCAGGCTTTTGTTCTTTGTTGAAACGAAAGGAACGAAAACGATTATTAGCCCTGTTTTTACCTTTAGATTTTTTATCCTGTGGTAAAAAAGTTCCTTTCCCACCAGTAACAGTTGAAATAATGGAATCCAACTGAGAACCAAATAATTTGTTACCCTGGAAAGAAATGGAAAGTAAAGTTGATTTAGAAGCCATATCAGCATTCCAAGTTTTAAGCCATAAAGCTCTTCTAGCTAAAATAGCTAGAGACATAAACCTGACATCAACTCTGATAATATCAAAAATGGCATCACAGATAAAATTATTAGCATGCTGAAGAAGAATAATAATATCATGAGAATCACGATGTGTTACTTGTTGCGCTAAAGTTTCCAACCAAAAAGTTGAAGCTGCAGCAACATCAGCCAAAGATATAGCAGGTCTAAGAAGATTACCTGAACACAGATAAGCTTTTCTTAGAAAGGACTCAATTTTCCTATCTAGAGGATCCTTAAACGAAGTACCATCTGACGTAGGAATAGTAGTACGTTTAGCAAGGGTAGAAATAGCCCCATCAACTTTAGGGATCTTGTCCCAAAATTCTAATCTGTCAGACGGCACAGGATATAATTGCTTAAAACGTTTAGAAGGAGTAAATGAATTACCCAAATTATCCCATTCTTTGGAAATTACTGCAGAAATAGCATTAGGAACAGGAAAAACTTCTGGAATAACCACAGGAGCTTTAAATACCTTATCTAAACGTTTAGAATTAGTATCAAGAGGACCAGAATCCTCTATTTCTAAAGCAATTAGAACTTCTTTAAGTAAAGAACGAATAAATTCCATTTTAAATAAATATGAAGATTTATCAGCATCAACCTCAGAGACAGAATCCTCTGAACCAGAGGAGTCATCAGAATCAGAATGATGATGTTCATTTAAAAATTCATCTGCAGGGAGAGAAGTTTTAAAAGATTTTTTACGTTTACTAGAAGGAGAAATAACAGACATAGCCTTCTTTATGGATTCAGAAACAAAATCTCTTATATTATCAGGAACATTCTGCACCTTAGATGTTGAGGGAACTGCAACAGGCAATGGTACTTTACTAAAGGAAATATTATCTGCTTTAACAAGTTTGTCATGACAATCAATACAAACAACAGCTGGAGAAATAGCTACCAAAAGTTTACAGCAGATACACTTAGCTTTGGTAGATTCAGCACTTGACAGCGATTTTCCTGTAGTATCTTCTGGCTCAGATGCAACGTGAGACATCTTGCAATATGTAAGAGAAAAAACAACATATAAAGCAAAATTGATCAAATTCCTTAAATGACAGTTTCAGGAATGGGAAAGAATGCCAAAGAACAAGCTTCTAGCAACCAGAAGCAATAAAAAATGAGACTTAAATAATGTGGAGACAAAAGTGACGCCCATATTTTTTCGCGCCAAATAAGACGCCCACATTATTTGGCGCCTAAATGCTTTTTGGCGCCAAAAATGACGCCACATCCGGAACGCCGACATTTTTGGCGCGAAATAACGTCAAAGAATGACGCAACTTCCGGCGACACGTATGACGCCGGAAACGGAAATAGAATTTTTGCGCCAAAAAAGTCCGCGCCAAGAATGACGCAATAAAATGAAGCATTTTCAGCCCCCGCGAGCCTAACAGCCCACAGGGAAAAAGTCAAATTTTAAGGTAAGAAAAAATGGTCAAATCAAAATGCATTATCCCAAATATGAAACTGACTGTCTGAAAATAAGGAAAGTTGAACATTCTGAGTCAAGGCAAATAAATGTTTGAATACATATATTTAGAACTTTATAAACAAAGTGCCCAACCATAGCTTGGAGTGTCACAGAAAATAAGACTTACTTACCCCAGGACACTCATCTACATATAGCAGATAGCCAAACCAGTACTGAAACGAGAATCAGCAGAGGTAATGGTATATATAAGAGTATATCGTCGATCTGAAAAGGGAGGTAAGAGATGAATCTCTACGACCGATAACAGAGAACCTATGAAATAGACCCCTTAGAAGGAGATCACTGCATTCAAATAGGCAATACTCTCCTCACATCCCTCTGACATTCACTGCACGCTGAGAGGAAAACCGGGCTCCAACTTGCTGCGGAGCGCATATCAACGTAGAATCTAGCACAAACTTACTTCACCACCTCCATCGGAGGCAAAGTTTGTAAAACTGAATTGTGGGTGTGGTGAGGGGTGTATTTATAGGCATTTTGAGGTTTGGGAAACTTTGCCCCTCCTGGTAGGAATGTATATCCCATACGTCACTAGCTCATGGACTCTTGCTAATTACATGAAAGAAATCTTTAATTTAACTGTTGATATGTTGGAGTATTAGAACCCGTAGTTTTCTGACAGGCTATAGTTTAATCGCTCGCACATATGTATACTCTTAGATATAATATAACAATAGAAGTAAAAATATTATTATTGTAAATGTACCTTAGCTACCCGAAGCTTGATAATTTTAAAAAGGCTGTGATGTAATAAAGGTCTTTATGCTGATTTGACTCTCATCCTGCGGCCAGCGGCTGAGGAAGCAGAGAAGAAGAAGTATTACACCAAATGCATAAAGTAATATCTATTTACATGTCAGAGAAGAAAATAACTGATTTAATGTTTAACCATAATAGAAGAATAACTTATTGAAATCAACGTTATTTACATATTTCTGCAAATGCAAGAAGTATTAAACAATTAATTATTAAGTAATGGGTATACGGAGATGATAGCTCTCACCATCCATGAGAGTTCAGCAACACTAAGGGGACATCGGATCTGATAGCTAAGCGCAACGGAGCTCTGTGGGGGGATCTACAGTCTGCAAGTATACGCAGTTAAGGTATCACGCAATCCCACCCAGACCAAGGTGAATTCCAACACAACCTAAGCACCCCATACGGCCTACAAAACCAAACATACGCCACAAGCACAAAACGGCCAGCCCAAGGTGCAGACACCGCTCCGCAACAAAATAGGAGACAGACCTGCCACACTTAGCTATGGGGCAACTGGGGCTAGACTCACTTTCCATTACCTCCCCTACCTACAGGCCATAGCAGTGAGCAGTGAGCAGTTTACAAGAGCCAACCCCAGAAAGGGAAATACTTAAAGGACTTATAAAACACTATTGAACTGACTGGGCCTGCATCTCGCCCAGACCCTGCAATAGAACACAGTCCTTGCTCCACACATCCAGAACCACCTAGAAACAGCCTTCGGTAGACACAGGTGGAAATTCCATCACTACACACCTGTCACATGGCGGCACGTAACAAACAGAAAGGGGACAAAGCCACCAAATCTACCGCTCCTACGACAAATAGGCTAAACACTTTTTCAAGTCCTATGTCATGAACCAAGCCTCCAGACTAAAAAGAAAAAGAAAAGGTCTGGGAGGCATTCCGCTCGAAAGGGCTGTGCGGAGATTTGAACCTGTGGCTCTGTGAATACTATTCCTGGTTTGCTTGCATGTTGAGCCACAGCCAGTTCTAGCAATAGCATGGAACTTAAAAGATCTGATAAATAACTATTTGCCTTACTTGTAATTACACCTGTGCAACACACAGGTGTTCTCAATTTTGGATTTTCTCAGAACCAATCCTGTGCAAATCCTCCCTATTTAAGGCTGGCTGTTAGACTGCATGTTGTCTTCACATTGGATCTGTTTTGTCACAAGTCAGAACCTGTTTCCTATACTTCTGTACTTATTTGGAGAAAGACTTCACCTTTGCACCTGTTTACAAGGTATTACCAGGAGAAAGACTTTACCTTTAAACCTGTTACCTATTACAGCCCCTAATGTGAGCCCCTACCCCGCTGCCAGCTACATTAAAATATTAAGCCCCTAATGTGAGCCCCTACCCCGCCGCAAGCTACATTAAAATATTAAGCCCCTAATGTGAGCCCCTACCCCGCCGCCAGCTACATTAAAATATTAAGCCCCTAATGTGAGCCCCTACCCCACCACCAGCTACATTAAAATGTTAAGCCCCTAATTAGTGATGTTGCGAACAGATCTTAGCTTGTTCGCGTTCGCCGCGGCGGCCGAACATATGCAATGTTCGATCCGCCCCCTATTCGTCATCATTGAGTAAACTTTGACCCTGTATCTCACAGTCTGCAGACACATTTCAGCAAATCAGCAGCAGACCCTCCCAGCTCCTGGGCAGCAGCCATTTTAGATTCATTATGATCCTGCATTCTTAGTGAGAGGAGTGATAGTGCTGCTGCTGGTGATTTTATAGGGACATTTATAGCTAGGCTAGTGTATTCAGTGTCCACTACAGTCATGAAGGACTCATCTGATCTCTGCTGTAAGGACAGCACCCCAAAAAGCCCTTTTTAGGGCTAGAACTTCAGTCGTTTTTTTTTTTGTAATCTAATTGCATTTGCCTGCCTGTCAGCCTGTGTGTGAGGCTCACAGCATATAGTGTGCCTACTTGCTCACTGCCACCACTCATATCTAGTGTAACATTAGTGTAAATTTTTTAAAACAACTTTTACATCAGTTTGCTAGTGTAATCTAATTTCAGTTGCCAGCAGGCCTGTGTGTCAGGCTCACAGCATATACTGTGATTAATTGCTCTGTGCCACCACTCATATCTGGTGTAACATTAGTGTAAATTGTTTTAAAAAAAACTTTTACATCAGTCTGCTAGTGTAATCTAATTTCAGTTGCCAGGCCAGCCTGCCACTGCCAGCCTCAATGCCACCATTAATATCTGGTGTAACATTAATGTAATTTTTAAAAAAAAAAAAACTTTTACATCAGTCTGCTAGTGTTATTTAATTTTAGTTGCCAGGCCAGCCTGCCACTAGTGCCAGCCTGTGTGTCAGGCTCACAGCATATACTGTGCCTACTTCCATCCTCAGTGCCACCACTCATATCTGTTGTAACATTAGTGTAACTTTAAAAAAAAAAAAATCTTTTACATCAGTCTGCTAGTGTTATTTAATTTTAGTTGCCGTGCCAGCCTGTGTGTCACGCTCACAGCATATACTGTGCCTACTTCCATCCTCAGTGCCACCACTCATATCTGTTGTAACATTAGTGTAAATTTTTTTTTAAATTTTTTTTACATCAGTCTGCTAGTGTTATTTAATTTTAGTTGCCAGACTAGCCTGCCACTAGTGCTGCCAACCTGTGTGTCAGCCTCACAGCATATACTGTGCCTACTTCCATCCTCAGTGCCACCACTCATATCTGTTGTGACATTAGTGTAAATTTAAAAAAAAAAACTTTTACATCAGTCTGCTAGTGTTATTTAATTTTAGTTGCCAGGCCAGCCTGCCACTAGTGCTGCCAACCTGTGTGTCAGGCTCACAGCATATACTGTGCCTACTTCCATCCTCAGTGCCACCACTCATATCTGTTGTAACATTAGTGTAACTTTTTATAAAAAAAGACATCAGTCTGCTAGTGTTATTTAATTTTCGCATGATCTGAAATAAGTATTTCTTTTATATGCGACGTAATTTCTAATGTCAGTAATCCTTCATTTACCAAGAACATGTCTATACGTGAAAAATTGTTAAATGCTTTTGATTCGCATGAAAATTCACGCTCATCCGGATGCTGTATACGCCAGATGTCCCGCAGTTTTAACGTCTTGGCCATATTCCTCAAAAGCTTAGCCTCTCTGTTGTGTTTTCTTATAGCTCTAAATCGTAATCTATCGATCTCCGGACACATTGTGGCATTAAAATCCCCCGCCATTACTATGTTTTGACCCAAGTACTTCCTCAATTTATTTGTAATTGTCACCCAGAATTCTGGCTCAGTTTCATTTGGACCATATATGTTACACAGTATCCATATTCGATTATTAATTTCAATTTCTACAACCAAAAACCTCCCGTTAGGGTCTATAATTTGATTTTTTACCACATATGTCAGCTTTCTACTGAACATTATGGCAACGCCTCGCTTCCTGTTGTTGCAGGGAGTTGCCACAATCTCAGTGATCCAATTAGTTTGCAATTTTTGTATCTCTACTGATTTCAGATGTAGCTCTTGTAAAAATATGACATCTGGCGCGTGCTGTTTTAACAATTTTAACACATTCTTTCTTTTAATGGGGGAGGTAATACCACCCACATTCCAAGAAACAAACTTCAACATAACATTTTAATATTTGTATTAAAAACCATAATCAAGGATATACATAGAACATTAAAACGTTTCCTACCTCTCTGTCAAGGAGTAAATTTAGCCTATCCATTTGCATGATCATGGCTGCCGCTCTTGGTGTTCCCCGGCGGTTGCCCATCCCGGTACTGACCAAACTCGGGCCTGTTCCACTTCCGAGATCAAGCGGGATCGGGTGTTCAAGGCCACTGGCGGTGCCCTGTAGCATAACAAGAAATAAAACCACACTTCAACAAACATGTAAATAACGAGTAAAAAAGAAGAAATAGAGGAGAAAAAAAAAAAAAAAAAAAGGGGAAAAAAGAAGAAAAAAGTACATTGCGATTATTGCCATGTAACCACATCAATGTTAAACCAAGATACTATCTTTAGAAAAAAAAAGTAACATTTTCATTCTGTCATAACTCTATACCTTTTTCAGTACAGTATTTCATTGTATCCATAACTGTATTTAATATGGACATTTTACCTTCTAAAAAAATGACAATTTTTGCAGGATACCTCATGTTCGCCTGAAACCCCGCTTTAATTAGCCCTGAGCAGAATGGTGCCATTGCCTTTCTCTTAGAGGACGTCTCCACTGAGAAGTCCTGGAACAAATAGATTGGCTTCATATCTATCTTGAACCCCTGGATTTTTCTATAATGGCTCATAATCTGTGTTTTGTGTTGGAAGTTTAGGTACTTGATTATGACCATCCTTGGGCAACTGCTACCATCTTGGGGCTCCCTCACCGGACCTGTCCTATGTGCTCTCTCAACCTGAATTGCCTCTTTTTGCTGCATTCCTAACAGTTGTGGTAAGGTTACTGCAGCAAAAGCGACTAGATCTTTATACTCGCTTGTCTCTGGTAATCCGATAATACGAATATTATTCCTACGAGACCTGTCTTCCAGGTCCTCTATTTTAGCTTGCATTATTTTTATTTTATTCTCATAGTTGGTCCAGTTTGTATCATATATATTTTGTCTATCTTCTACCCCTGAGATCCTTTCTTCTACTTCTAATAATCTATTTGAAAAAACTCTGATCTCTGAGGATAGGGTGGCTATCTCCCTTTTGACTGAGTCAAATTGGGGCAACATCATTTCTGCTAGCTGGTTAAGTGTCAGCTGTTTCTCTGTGCCTGCTATTTGCAGATCCGTACCTTCTTCTAAGCCTGGCTCGTGTGTTGGTTTCACCTTTTTATCTTTCTTGGGGGGCATTGCTGGGGACTTAACTTTAAGGTTAGGAATATACCTTTCCATGAAATATGCTAGTGTAATGTAGTAAAGAGAAAAATAGTGATTCTAGTTTAATTATATATTTGCAGTACTAACTGCAGTGTGTGATCGCCTACTGTGTTATCTCCCCGAATATGGAGTCCTTGTGTAGTGACACGTGTTTGTACACTGTAATAAACCCAAATATTTTTTTTTTTTTTTTTTAACTAAATTCTACATCTAAATTGCAACAGTTGCTGCATTGTGTGAGGAGAGAAGGAAAGAGAAAAACAAAAAAAAAGCTGTGTAAAAATACAAAAGTGTAGGTTCCCCCTGGGGACCTAATTAAACTTTTAGTGTTTAGTGTCTCTCAATTTTATAGCTTAAAATTCTAACTGTTATTCTGTGATATCAGGATCTTTCCACCCTTACTGTTCCCTTTTACAGCAGATTTTAAACTTTAGTCCCCTGTCGGCTAGAATCCACTATCTGGACCAGGTGCCTAGTAGATATTATTCAATTTTATCAATGTAAGATATATATCTAAACAAAGAGAAAAGAGAGTTTGTACTCCTTCAATATTAACTGCACCGCTTGATCCCACAGCACAAATATTGGAGCAACGTTCACTGCTTCCCAACAAATTTAAAGTACAAACAGATCTATAATTAATGCAATTAATATAGAGTATTTATAAGACCTTGGCAAATTGATCTTGTCTAAAGTTATGCAGTAACAATATATGGCTTTTTACTGAGTAAAGTCTTCTTTGCTGCAAACTCTTTCAGTGAGAGAGGCACCTCTGATTTATCGTGTTCACTTCTGCCTCTTAACAGTTTTAGTCGTGGAGGTAAAATAAAAAAAACAAAAAACAAACTTTTTCCGCTTGTCCCTGCTGACTATGCCGGCTCTTTATTCACAGCCCCTATCTCATGCCGACCAGGAAAAGTACAAGGCTAATGTCCTCCTGTTGAGGGCTGCAGTTCTCGCTGTAGCAGCCTCCAAAACCTGTATTAGAATTCCCACGCAAGGGGAATTTATCCTGGAAGCGGAGAAAACAGCAAAAACGGAAACCAGCACTTTAAACCATTTGGCAGTTACAAAATTTCGATCTATGTCCCAGCACTCTGGTAGTTTACAAACTCAGTTCTGATCCCAGCTGCACTTTTGTGACGCTTAGATTCCCTTACATTAGCATTTAGTGTTCCTTGTTCACTTTGCCTCTATATACCTATGGTCGTATGCGGTATTTCCAGCAAAGCGTTTTATGACTGGAGCTGTAAAAAACTTTTTTAAAAATGACAGTTCTTATTTACTCCCTTACCAGCCCCACCACTAAACAGGCCCGTAGACCGTAACACTGTTCCCCCGGGTCAACCAACTTCACACCCCTTCCATAACGCTTTTAAGTTCAGCACAGTTCATGTTTCCCACAGGCACACAGACAAGCACATTGTAAAGCGAGTGTAAAAACGAGATATACTTGCTTAACTTGCTCTGCGTCTGCCGTCCTGTTGCTTCTTCTGCGTTGGCGTTGTTGTTATCCCACCGGCTACAGCCGAGACTCCTCCCTTCTGTACACCGGTACCGCTGGATAGTTAGTACCACTTGCTGTCCGCAGTCCTCACAACTATATCATCATCCGAGGAAGCTTTAAAATTTGTTAGGGGTGTGAGGGTCGCCCTCTGTAGCTTTTCTCCACCGAGATCCCTTTGGCAGTGGTGGCAAACTGGTGGCCGATACCAGGCGGACAAATTTGGTGTTGCGGACTTCCGTATCTCCGATGTTCGCTTCTCCCCAGGCAGGATTCACCCTCCGGCAATAGGAGAATAGTGGCGGGGCTAGTTAGATTCGGCTCTCTCTCACAGAGCGACAGCGTGAACGTCTGTTTGCACGCGCCTCCCACCGGAAGTCTGGTCACAAACCATTCAACTTGAACTGTAGCTCAAAGCAACAGAATAATGAGTGTGTTATTTAATTTTAGTTGCCTGGCCAGCCTGCCACTAGTGCCAGCCTGTGTTTCAGGCTCACAGCATATACTGTGCCTACTTTCATCCTCAGTGCCACCACTCATATCTGTTGTAACATTAGTGTAAATTTTTTAAAAAAAAACTTTTACATCAGTCTGCTAGTGTTATTTAATTTTAGTTGCCAGGCCAGCCTGCCACTAGTGCCAGCCTGTGTGTCAGGCTCACAGCATATACTGTGCCTACTTCCATCCTCAGTGCCACCACTCATATCTGTTGTAACATTAGTGTAAATTTATAAAAAAAAACGTTTACATCAGTCTGCTAGTGTTATTTAATTTTAGTTGCCAGGCCAGCCTGCCACTCGTGCCAGCCTGTGTGTCAGGCTCACAACATATACTGTGCCTACTTCCTCAGTGCCACCACTCATATCTGTTGTAACATTAGTGTAAATTTTTTTAAAAAAACTTTTACATCAGCCTGCTAGTGTTATTTAATTGCATTTGCTTGCCTGCCTGCCAGCGTGTGTGCCAGGCCCACTTGCCAACTAGTGCCACCAATCATATTTGTTATAACAGTAGTGTAAATATTTAAAAAAAAAAAACTTTTTTGACTGTGAAACATCATTCTGCTAGTGTAATCTATTTGAAGTTGCCTGCCAGCGTGTGTGCCAGGCCCACTTGGCAATTAGTGGCACCACTCATATTTGTTGTAACAGTAGTGTAAATATTTAAAAAAAATCTTTTTTGACTGTGAAACATCAGTCAGCTAGTGTAATCTAATTGCAGTTGCCTGCCTGCCTGCCAGCATGTGTGCCAGGCCCACTTGCTAAGTGCCACCAATCATATTTGTTATAACAGTATTGTAAATATTTATTAAAAAAAACTTTTTGGACTATGAAACATCAGTCTGCTAGTGCAATCTAATTGCAGTTGCCTGCCTGCCAGCGTGTGTGCCAGGCCCACTTGCCAACTAGTGCCACCAATCATATTTGTTATAACAGTATTGTAAATATTTAAAAAAAAAAACTTTTTGGACTGTGAAACATCAGTCTGCTAGTGCAATCTAATTGCAGTTGCCTGCCTGCCAGCGTGTGTGCCAGGCCCACTTGCCAACTAGTGCCACCAATCATATTTGTTATAACAGTATTGTAAATATTTTTTAAAAAAAACTTTTTGGACTGTGAAACATCAGTCTGCTAGTGTAATCTAATTGCAGTTGCCTGCCTGCCTGCCAGCGTGTGTGCCAGGCCCACTTGCCAACTAGTGCCACCAATCATGTTTGTTATAACAGTAGTGTAAATATTTTTTAAAAAATCTTTTTTGACTGTGAAACATCAGTCTGCTAGTGTAATCTAATTGCAGTTGCCAGCGTGTGTGCCAGGCCCACTTGCTAAGTGCCACCAATCATATTTGTTATAACAGTAGTGTAAATATTTATAAAAAAAATTTTTTGACTGTGAAACATCAGTCTGCTAGTGTTATTTAATTTTAGTTGCCAGGCCAGCCTGCCACTAGTGCCAGCCTGTGTGTCAGGCTCACAGCATATACTGTGCCTACTTCCATCCTCAGTGCCACCACTCATATATGTTGTAACACTAGTGTAAATTTATAAAAAAAAACGTTTACATCAGTCTGCTAGTGTTATTTAATTTTAGTTGCCAGGCCAGCCTGCCACTCGTGCCAGCCTGTGTGTCAGGCTCACAACATATACTGTGCCTACTTCCTCAGTGCCACCACTCATATCTGTTGTAACATTAGTGTAAATTTTTTTAAAAAAACTTTTACATCAGCCTGCTAGTGTTATTTAATTGCATTTGCTTGCCTGCCTGCCAGCGTGTGTGCCAGGCCCACTTGCCAACTAGTGCCACCAATCATATTTGTTATAACAGTAGTGTAAATATTTAAAAAAAAAAAACTTTTTTGACTGTGAAACATCATTCTGCTAGTGTAATCTATTTGAAGTTGCCTGCCAGCGTGTGTGCCAGGCCCACTTGGCAATTAGTGGCACCACTCATATTTGTTGTAACAGTAGTGTAAATATTTAAAAAAAATCTTTTTTGACTGTGAAACATCAGTCAGCTAGTGTAATCTAATTGCAGTTGCCTGCCTGCCAGCATGTGTGCCAGGCCCACTTGCTAAGTGCCACCAATCATATTTGTTATAACAGTATTGTAAATATTTATAAAAAAAAACTTTTTGGACTATGAAACATCAGTCTGCTAGTGCAATCTAATTGCAGTTGCCTGCCTGCCTGCCAGCGTGTGTGCCAGGCCCACTTGCCAACTAGTGCCACCAATCATATTTGTTATAACAGTATTGTAAATATTTAAAAAAAAAAACTTTTTGGACTGTGAAACATCAGTCTGCTAGTGTAATCTAATTGCAGTTGCCTGCCTGCCAGCGTGTGTGCCAGGCCCACTTGCCAACTAGTGCCACCAATCATGTTTGTTATAACAGTAGTGTAAATATTTTTAAAAAAATCTTTTTTGACTGTGAAACATCAGTCTGCTAGTGTAATCTAATTGCAGTTGCCAGCGTGTGTGCCAGGCCCACTTGCTAAGTGCCACCAATCATATTTGTTATAACAGTAGTGTAAATATTTATAAAAAAAATTTTTTGACTGTGAAACATCAGTCTGCTAGTGTAATCTAATTGAAGTTGCCTGCCTGCCAGCGTGTGTTTACCTGGCCCACTTGCCAAGTTAGTGACACCACTCATATTTGTTGTAACAGTAGTTTAAATATTTAAAAAATAAACATTTTTGACTGTGAAACATCAGTCTGCTTTTTGGTGTCAGGCTCACAGCGTATACTGTGCCCACTTGCCCAGTGCCACCACTCATATCTTGTTTAATAGTAGTGTAAGTGTACATTTAAAAAAAATGACAGGCAGAGGCAGGCCACCCCACAGGTGCCGTCGTGGTCGTGGTGCTGTGATTCCCTTTGACCCTACAATAATGCACAGTGTTCAGAGGCCACGTGCCATAAACGTGAAAAGTTCTGAGGAGGACCTAGTTGACTGGCTAACACAGGACACCCAATCTTCTACAGCTTCTGCTCATAACCTTGACGCACCATCCACCTCCAGCTTAGCTTCGGGCACCTCTCAAGCATCTTACCTGTACTCGATTGTGCAAAAGGATGGCATATGTGGTCTTTCATGCTGTCGTGCCTGTTGAGGGTCGGTGACCCTCGTATAAAAAGGCTGAAGGAGAATGACCTGTACTGGGTGTCTAAGCATCTTTTTCCATCTCCCGGTTCCTAAAAATTATCTCCGGGTTCCTAAAAACGATGCCATACCTGTACTCGATTGTGCAAAAGGAAGTCATGGCATATGTGGTCTTTCATGCTGTTGTGCCTGTTGAGGGTCGGGGACCCTCGTATAAAAAGGCTGAAGGAGAACGACCTGTACTGGGTGTCCAAGCATCTTTTTCCATCTCCCGGTTCCTAAAAATTATCTCCGGGTTCCTAAAATCGATGCCATTCCTGTACTCGATTGTGCAAAAGGAAGTCATGGCATATGTGGTCTTTCATGCTGTTGTGCCTGTTGAGGGTCGGGGACCCTCGTATAAAAAGGCTGAAGGAGAACGACCTGTACTGGGTGTCCAAGCATCTTTTTCCATCTCCCGGTTCCTAAAAATTATCTCCGGGTTCCTAAAATCGATGCCATACCTGTACTTGATTGTGCAAAAGGATGGCATATGTGGTCTTTCATGCTGTTGTGCCTGTTGAGGGTCGGGGACCCTCATCTAAAAAGGCTGAAGGAGAACGACCTGTACTGGGTGTCTAAGCATCTTTTTCCATCTCCCGGTTCCTAAAAATTCTCTCCGGGTTCCTAAAATCGATGCCATACCTATACTCGATTGTGCAAAAGGATGGCATATGTGGTCTTTCATGCTGTTGTGCCTGTTGAGGGTCGGGGACCATCGTCTAAAAAGGCTGAAGGAGAACGACCTATACTGGGTGTCCAAGCATCTTTTTCCATCTCCCGGTTCCTAAAAATTATCTCCGGGTTCCTAAAATCGATGCCATACCTGTACTCGATTGTGCAAAAGGATGGCATATGTGGTCTTTCATGCTGTTGTGCCTGTTGAGGGTCGGGGACCCTCGTCTAAAAAGGCTGAAGGAGAACGACCTGTACTGGGTGTCCAAGCATCTTTTTCCATCTCCAGGTTCCTAAAAATAATCTACGGGTTCCTAAAATCGATGCCATACCTGTACTCGATTGTGCGAAAGGATGGCATATGTGGTCTTTCATGCTGTCGTGCCTGTTGAGGGTCGGGGACCCTTGTATAAAAAGGCTGAAGGAGAACGACCTATACTGGGTGTCCAAGCATCTTTTTCCATCTCCCGGTTCCTAAAAATTATCTCCGGGTTCCTAAAATCGATGCCATACCTGTACTCGATTGTGCAAAAGGAAGTCATGGCATATGTGGTCTTTCATGCTGTCATGCCTGTTGAGGGTCGGGGACCCTTGTCTAAAAAGGCTGAAGGAGAACGACCTGTACTGGGTGTCCAAGCATCTTTTTCCATCTCCCGGTTCCTAAAAATTAGGCCTCGCCCATATTATTTATTTTGACCATGGAAGTTTTAGCAACACACATCAGACAGGACGAAGGGATAAGGGGAATCCCAGTTGGCCCACACAATTTTAAAATAGCCATGTATGCAGATGATGTCTTGTTCACGATTGCAGATCCCCTTGTATCTATAGTGAGAGTACTAGTGCAACTAGACACCTTTGGTGGAATCTCAAACTTCTTAGTCAATAAGCAAAAATCAGAAATACTAAACATATCCCTCCCGTCTACCTCCTTTCAATCCATAAAAGAAACCTGCCCCTTAAATTTGCAATAGAAATCCCTGAAATACTTGGGTATTCAACTCTCCCCTAAGGTGTCACAACTTTTTGATGAGAACTACCTGACGCTCCTGCGTAAAATACAATTAGATTTAAATAACTGGGCGACAAAACCGATTACTTGGTGGGGAAGAAACCAATGCATTAAAATGACCACATTGCCCAGGATCTTATATCTGTTCTAGGCCCTACCTATCCCCACTCCTAAATGGTTCATTGCACAACTACAAAAACACATCAACCTCTTAATTTGGGGAAAGATTAAACCTAGGGTGTGTAGGGATAGCATATATAGAGCGGGTGGAAACGAAGGACTGGGTTTGCCTTGCATAGCAGACTACCTGGATGCAATAACATTACAGAGGGTGATGGACTGGCATGGGTGGCGATAGATTCACACATACTTAAAGTCCCGGAGGTAGGAGCCTTATGCTGGATATCTAGGGACCTCAGACTGCCCCAATGCACAGAACTAATGACACATCATGGAGTATTCGATTATTGGGACTCTATCATATTGAGAAGGAAGCATATATCAAGTGCTTGCTCCCCAATGTTCCCAATCCCCAGAAACGCTGAACTGATAGGAGGCTTAGATAAATTCCAAAGGAGATTGACGGAGTGGGACTATACTACCCCATTAAAAGAGTTTTTAATGCAGGAGAAACTGAAAAAGAGGGAGGATTTGTCATATATAGGGGGGGGGGGGATACTCCGGCTGGCTAAAATATTCTCAACTAGCCCACCTCATTCATACCTCACCTTTTAGACAAGACTACATGAGAGGGCTCACCCCATTTGAGAACTACTGCTCCACACAGGGGCCGACGAGACATTCACTCTCAATAGCGAAGAAAATGATACAAGCTGAACACGCTGACCATCCCCCTTCCTACACACGCAATTGACAAACTGACTTAGGGATAGAAATAACAAAGGAGGATTGGCAAAAAAAATCACACTAACCAAGAGAACTAAACTTTAAAGTGTTATCACGATGGTACCTTACCCCCGTCAGGCTGCAATCCATCTACCCTGATATAGCGGGAAAATGTTGGAGAGGTTGTGACAACAGGGGAAACTATCTCCACATGTGATGGTATTGCCCCAAAGTTCAACCGCTATGGAAAACGGTAGAACAGTACTTTAAACCACTTTTACCCAGTGATTTCTCACTACCACCTAGAATAGCTTTATTGAACAACTTGCCAAAACTACCCTGCAAACTCAGATCCACCATGCTGCAGATAGGTCTCACAGGAGCCAAGGCCTTGATAGCTTTACATTGGAAAACACCATACACGCCTACCATAACGAATTGGACAGAGAAAGTAGCAGACTTACCGACTATGGAGGAGTATGGCTATATAAAAAGGAAAAAATTTAATTTTCTAGCTGACATGAGATTCTTATGGGAAGACGGCCTGCGGAATATGGGTGTAAATCCTATGACTGACAACACTAGAACTAATGACTGACAAAATACATCTGGACACCTCCCCGTCTTCCCTTCCTCCTATTTCATCTTCTTCAAGCGGCAAGCCCTGTGTCTTTGGCACTACTCTAACTGAAATTTCTATAATTCACCTTTGTACCGAGGGTAAACCACTGTTAGGTAGTTGGAGGAGAGTAACTATATGTATATATGGGAGGTTTGGTGAGCCTTTGACGTAAAGGAAATGCAATCTCATATGTCAACAAAGGAGGAGAGAAGTGAAGAAGTACAGATCTTTATTCCAAGCGGCTGACAGTTAGTTTAAGTAAGTTTTGTTTATCTTAGTTATTTGCTAATTAATTTAAAATGACCAGACGAGGGCCCAACTACCAAGTAGAATGGTAATTGGATGCATCTGCACAGGTTTGGTTACAAGAAGATGATGTATCATTGTTAAAGCCAGGTCAAGATTTGTATCCCTAATAATTACCAGTTGACATATTGTATTGTATAATGTGAAATTCAATAAAAACAGTTGTAAAAAAAAAAAAGTAAATTTTTTCATAAGCTTTGGGTTTCTCACTGAAATTATTTACATACTGCTTATGCAATCATGGCACAAATGGTTGTAAAAGCATCTCTGGGATCCCCTTTGTTCAGAATTAGCAGACATATATGGCTTTGCCATTGCCTTTCAGTAAGATCAGAAATATATGACTTTCCCATTGCTTTTTGGTAATTAGAAGGCCACTAATTGCAGCTGTGCAGCACACTTCTATTATTCCTGGCAGTGAAGGGGTTAATTAGGAAGCCTGTAAAGTAAATTTTAGCTTTAGTGTAGAGATTACCCTCCCTCCCACCTGTGCAAATACCTCCGGATGGAGCTCCCACTCCCCCGGATGAAAAGTCTGTCGAAAATCCGCCTCCCAGTTCTCTACTCCTGGGATATGGATAGCTGATAGATGGCAAGAGTGAATCTCTGCCCATTGAATTATCTTTGAAACCTCCAACATTGCTAGGGAACTCCTTGTTCCCCCTTGATGGTTGATGTAGGATACAGTCGTGATGTTGTCTGACTGAAATCTGATGAACCTGACCGCAGCTAGCTGAGGTCAAGCCTGAAGAGCATTGAATATCGCTCTTAGTTCCAGAATGTTTATCGGAAGGAGTGCTTCCTCCTGAGTCCACGATCCCTGAGCCTTCAGGGAGTTCCAGACTGCACCCCAGCCCAGAAGGCTGGCATCTGTTGTTACTATTGTCCAATCTGGCCTGCGGAAGGTCATACCTTTGGACAGATGGACCCGAGATAGCCACCAGAGAAGAGAATCCCCGGTCTCTTGATCCAGATTTAGTAGAGGGGACAAATCCGTGTAATCCCCATTCCACTGACTGAGCATGCAGAGTTGCAGCGGTCTGAGATGTAGGCAGGCAAACGGCACTATGTCCGTTGCCGCTACCATTAAGCCGATTACTTCCATACACTGAGCCACTGAAGGGCGAGAAGTAGAATAAAGAACACGGCAGGAATTTAGAAGTTTTGACATCCTGGCCTCTGTCAGGTAAATATTAATTTCTACAGAATCTATCAGAGTTCCCAGGAAGGAAACTCTTGTGAGAGGGGATAGAGAACTCTTCTTTTCGTTCACTTTCCACCCATGAGACCTCAGGAATGCCAGAACAATGTCCGTATGGGACTTGGCAATTTGGAAATTCGACGCCTGTATCAGAATGCCCCGCGGCCTTAGGACCGCCAGAAGTGACCCCAGAACCTTCCTAAAGATTCTTGGTGCCGTAGCTAACCCAAAGGGAAGAGCCACAAACTGGTAATGCCGGTCTAGGAAGGCAAAACCGATGATGATCTTTGTGTATCGGAATGTGAAGATAAGCATCCTTTAAGTCCACGGTAGTCATGTATTGACCCTCCTGGATCATAGGTATGATGGTTCGAATAGTCTCCATCTTGAAAGATGTGACCCTGAGAAATTTGTTTAGGATCTTGAGATCTAAGATTGGTCTGAAGGTTCCCTCTTTCTTGGGAACCACAAAGAGATTTGAATAGAAGCCTTGCCCCTGTTCCTCCTTTGGAACTGGGTGGATCACTCCCATAACTAGGAGGTCTTGAACACAATGTAAGAATGCCTCTCTCTTTATCTGGTCTGCAGATAATTGTGAGAGGTGAAATCTTTTTCCCCTTTTGGGGAAGAAGCTTTGAAGTCCAGAAGATATCCCTGGGACACAATTTCCAACGCCCAGGGATCCTGGACATCTCTTGCCCAAGCCTGGGCGAAGAGAGAAAGTCTGCCCCCTACTAGATCCGTTACCGGATCGGGGGCTGATCTTTCATGCTGTCTTAGAGGCAGCAGCAGGCTTCTTGGCCTGCTTACCTTTGTTCCAGGCCTGGTTAGGTCTCCAGACCGGCTTGGACTGGGCAAAATTTCCCTCTTGTCTTGCATTAGAGGGAGTTGATGCCGCGCTCGTCTTAAAGTTTCGAAAGGCACGAAAATTAGTTTGTTTGGTCCTTAATTTATTAGCCCTATCCTGAGGAAGGGCATGACCTTTTCCTCCAGTAATATCAGAAATGATCTCCTTCAGTCCAGGCCCGAATAGGGTCTGCCCCTTGAAGGGAATGTTGAGAAGCTTAGACTTTGAAGTAACGTCAGCTGAACAGGATTTAAGCCATAGCGCCCTACGCGCCTGTATAGCAAAACCTGAGTTCTTAGCCGTTAGTTTGGTTAAATGAACAATGGCGTCAGAAACAAATGAATTGGCTAGCTTAAGCGCTTTAAGCTTGTCAAGTATATCATCCAATGGAGTTTCTACCTGTAAGGCCTCTTCCAGAGACTCAAACCAGAAGGCCGCAGCAGCAGTGTCCGGGGCAATGCATGCAAGAAGCTGGAGAATAAAACCTTGTTGAATAAACATTTTCTTAAGGTAACCCTCTAACTTTTTATCCATTGGATCTAGGAAAGCACAACTGTCCTTGACGGGAATAGTTGTACGCTTAGCTAGGGTAGAAACTGCTCCCTCCACCTTAGGGACCGTTTGCCATAAGTCCCGTGTAGCGGCATCTATTGGAAACATTTTCTTAAAAATAGGAGGGGGAGAGAACGGTACACCTGGTCTATCCCATTCCTTAGTAATAATTTCTGAAAATCTTTTAGGTATTTGAAAAACATCAGTGTAAACAGGCACTGCATAGTATTTATCCAATCTACACAATTTCTCTGGCACTATAATGGTGTCACAGTCATCCAGAGTAGCTAAAACCTCCCTGAGCAACACGCGGAGGTGTTCAAGCTTAAATTTAAATGTAGACATATCAGAATCAGGTTGAAGCATCTTCCCTGAGTCAGAAAAATCACCCACAGAAAGAAGCTCTCCTGCCTCAGCTTCTGCATATTGTGAGGGGATATCAGACATAGCTACTAAAGCGTCAGAGAGCTCTGTATTTTTTCTAGTCCCAGAGCTGTCTCGCTTTCCTTGTAACCCTGGTAGTTTGGACAATACCGCTGTAAGGGTATGATCCATAACTGCCGCCATGTCTTGTCAAGTAAATGCCATGGGCGCGTTAGATGTACTTGGCGCCACTTGAGCGGGAGTCCCTTGAGCGGGAGTCAAAGGTTCTGACACGTGGGGCAAGTTAGTCGGCATAACTTCCCCCTTGTCAATTTCCTCTGGTGATAAATCTTTTAAAGACAGAATATGATCTTTATAACTTAAAGTAAAATCAGTACATTTGGTACACATTCTAAGAGGGGGTTCCACAATGGCTTCTAAACATAATGAACAAGGAGTTTCCTCTATGTCAGACATGTTTAAACAGACTAGCAATGAGACCAGCAAGCTTGGAAAACACTTTGATAAATGTAAACAAGCAAAAAATAAAAACGGTACTGTGCCTTTAAGAGAAACAAATTTTTTCAGAAATTGAAAAACAGTGATAAAAAGCAGTAAATCTTACGAAATTTTTACAGTGTGTATAATAGACTAACAGAGCATTGCACCCACTTGCAAATGGATGATTAACCCCTTAGTTGCAAAACCGGATCAAAAAAACGATATAAACGTTTTTTAACAGTCACTACAAACTGCCACAGCTCTGCTGAGGCCCTACCTGCCCATACAACGACTTTTGAAGGCACAAAAACCCTTTGTAGAGGTCCTAAGTGTTCAGGGGACTCCTTCAGGGAAGCTGGAAGTCTCAAGCTGCAAAAACTACTGCACGATTTAGGCCTGAAATTAGGCCCCTCCCAACCTGTACTCACAGTGAGAGGGCCATAAAAAACTATCCCTAGGCAAAATCTAGCCAGCCATGTGGAAAAAACTGGGCCCCAATAAAGTTTTATCACCAATATGTAGAAAAAAACGTTTAAACACTTCCAGAAAACGTTATCTTATTTTCAGTAATGTGAGAAAGTAATAAGAATATTACCTTTTACAGCAAGCATGATACTAGTCGTTATTAAATCACTGTAATCAGGCTTACCTTAAATAAATCCGGTATTAACAGCATTTTCTAGCATATTCATTTCTCTAGAAAAATTTAAACTGCACATACCTCATAGCAGAAGACCCTGCACGCCATTCCCCCAGCTGAAGTTACCTCATCTCTTCAGTTATGTGTGAGAACAGCAATGGATCTTAGTTACAACCTGCTAAGATCATATAAATCACAGGCAGATTCTTCTTCAACTTTCTGCCTGAGGCTAAAACAGTACAACTCCGGTACCATTTGAAAATAATAAACTTTTGATTGAAGATAAACTACATAAATTCACCACATCTCTCTAGCTACTTCCATCTTGTCGAGAGCTGCAAGAGAATGACTGGGAGGTGGCACTTAGGGGAGGAGCTATATAGACAGCTCTGCTGTGGGTGATCCTCTTGCAGCTTCCTGTTGGGAAGGATAATATCCCACAAGTAATGGATGATCCGTGGACTGGATACACCTTACAAGAGAAAAAAAGATTATGCAAACTATTTTTAATTAATTAATTAGCCCCTTTTAGGAAATGCACAGATATCAACCAGTTTTATGTCACTTTAATAAAAAAAAGTTATGCCCAATTTACAGCCCTTGTAACTTAACTACCTTGAGTATAATTTGGTTGATAATTATTGCTAATTATTCTTTGTGTGCTGGTGATGTTACTACACTGTTTGACAGCAAGGGATTATGGAATGGAAGGTGTTAATAGCTGTTCTGTGTATGACTCATGGGAAATAGTTAATGACAGTCTTGTGTTACTGGTATGTAGGGGGCATTATTCTCTCTCCATGTGTGTACTGTGTACATGGATAGACACACACACAAATAGGTACAATGTGTTTCTGTGTTTCTGAGCCTGATGATCTAAAGCTCTCCAATCTGCGAGGCGATCTAAGAAGTCTTGTCAGTATGGCAAAGTCCCTAATTTTAGAAGCACAAATTTTAAATTGAAATGTTTATTTCACTATGCAGGCTACTTTCTGTATGTCGCTCCCTCGCTGTCATTTCCAATCTCTCCCTTTTTCACTCCATCTCTTTTCCCCCCCCTATGTCTCTTACATTTGCCTTTCCTCCTTCTTACAGTGTGTGGCATGAGGGAGAGTAGCACAAGAATGTTTTGGGCAGGTGGTAGTTTATGTAGTAATTAAAAAAAAAAAGTTGGTGTGTTTGTGGGTGGTTAGGTTTCAGGATAATATCAAGTATACGTTTAGATGGTAGGGGAGTCATGTAACTATTAAAATACTTTATCCATAATGCGTTTGTATATGTGTAACAAAACTTTTTTTCACTGGTCTAAATATGTTCCAAGTTTTTTGTCTGTTCAACAGAAATTGAACTGTGATAACAATAAAACAAAATGTGTCAATGGTCATGATATATATATATATATATATATATCTCAGAATTAAAATATATCTCTGTATATATCATTTTCTATACTGACAGTTCTTGATTTGGTGTATTTCATTACTAATTTATTACTAATATATTATGTTAGTATTATTTATTATTAATATATTATGTTTGTATTTGTTAATATTTAGTTCAGTTTTCATATACCTATTAACTATTGTAAATTCATATATGACATTCATATTCCTCTTTTAATCCAATAAGAGATGTATGTAACAACCTATATTTATTATTTGTATATTATGTTTGCTTATTTTATTCTGTATTAATTTTTTTATGTTACTTTGGAATGTTTAAAATTGTTTTATTTTTATTTTCATTTTTATTTACATATTGTTTTTAACCTGTACTTACATAGTTAATGTTCCATTGTAGCGTGTTATCAATATATATGAATGTATAGCTGTATCCTTTAATGGGTGTATATATGTATTCGTCACTCCTAGATTTATGGGGGGGGTGTAAGATTTACTTTTACCCTATTGGTGCCGCTCAGCTTAAATAGGGACTCACCTGTGGTGTTTAATCACCTCTGATGAAGCGCATGTGCAAAACATGTCAGGTGCTTCTTTTGTCTGACTATGTCCTATATTCTGGATGAATAAACGCTACCGATTATACCAGCACTTGGATCGCCTGAGCAGTGTTTGCTTTTGTTTTTATATATATATATATATATATATAATCTGAATAGGAATAAGCACTCACTGGATTTCAAAATAACAAATATTTATTTGGCAGTGACGTTTCGGGGCATTCACCCCTTCCTCAGACAACCCAAAATGTGAAACAAGCAAAGTTAAATAATGACTCAAACCCCTCCCTCATCAAATTTCAGCCAATCAAAATACATCCAATGCAATCAATAGGGGATGTATGTTAAACAAACACAATTACATTTCTGTATAATATCAATAAAGTGTATGCTTTAACAAAGCACATGTGTGATATAACCATATATAGTGTATTATATTAAAGTGTCAGTGACAGTGAAGTGGACGGCTATGGAGTATGCCAACAGATAGTGCAAAATACATCTGCCCTCTTGTAATACATTCTATGATCAAAAACTAAGGAGTATACTAGACATGTTGTTACCAAGAAAAGTAGCTTATTTATACCACATGTAAACTGCTTAGAAACATTTATTCGCTTAGCTGTAAGGCAACTTACTGTGCATCAATAGCATATAAAACTTCGTAGGAGATGGATACTCCGCCATTAGTTATCACGCTAGCCACCGCATGGTCGAAGGGGGCGTGTCAGCATCCGGGTTAGCATCTTGACCCGCTACTGAAAATCCAAGCCCTAAGCGGTGTTATGCGTTGCCATAGCAACCTATCGTGGCGTCATCAACCACATCAGACCGAGGCTGTGCTACGTAAGTCTGTAACAGGTCACCATGGCAACCCAACAAACAATGTCACAAAATAGACATAGCTAGTGTCATAATAGGATCGAATAGTATATCACTTATCAAAAACATGCTGATGTGACAACCAGATATGTGGTTAATTATAAACTAGCGCATGAGGAATTATCCAGTGATAAAAATAACAGCGGTTATGGGGATTAACGCTCACTGGTATGTAATATACTAAAAGAAAATCTCTAAGACTATACTGGGTGTAATCAAATCTTCTTAAGGGGATCAACGAATCTATCAGACCGCTTGCTTAATAAAGCAGAATTAACACTCCTCAATAGAGGTTTGACATTTGTCCCTACACAGAGACCAGATGAATTTGAGACGTGGTTGGACATCCAGAAGTTTAAAAGAAACCTTAAACTTAAAGATCATTTCAAAATGACAGAACAGCAAGAAATGGGGACCATTTTTAGAAACAAGAGCACATTTGACCCCCAACATACGGCTGCCAGTATACAAACCTACACCAGATTGGTTCTACAGGATGCTGCAACAATACCGAAAGAATTATTCAGACACAACATCTCCAAAGAGGAACGTGTGGCAATTGAAAGTCTGGCCCGTGACCCCAACATTGTGATCCGCAATGCGGACAAAGGTGGGGCCATTGTAGTCCTGAATTATAAGGATTACAAAGAAGAAATACTCTCACAACTAAATGATGACCAGGTATACCTACCTCTCAAAAAGGATCCTACCAAGCTCTTCCAAGAACGAATTGATAATCTACTGCTTGAAGGGGTAGCGGAAGGTTGGGTCAGTAAAGATACATATGATTGGCTGAGGGTGGCATATCCGATTTGCCCTATTCTCTATACCCTGCCCAAAGTGCACAAGAGCCTGGAGAAACCCCCTGGGCGCCCGATCGTGTCTGCAAGGGGCTCCTTGTTGAGCCCTCTGGCAAAGTGGATTGATTCATTCCTCCAACCACTGGTGAGACACATGAAATCATATGTTAAAGATTCTAGTGATGTATTGGGTCATCTCTCGCAGGTTCAAGATCTATCTACGGATGACTACTTGGTGTCTATGGATGTCACAAGCCTATATACCATCATCCCTCATCAAGATGGAATGAGGGCAGTCA
>NC_069500.1:69130697-69133197 GCF_027579735.1 Bombina bombina | reverse complement strand
ATATTCTCGGTATTCTAAAAGAATGCCAAGAAAAATGATGAGAAAGACACCAAGAAATATAAGTCTTCCAGACTCTATAATATATCTCTCTGGATACAGATTTACGAGCCTGTAACATAGTATTAATCACAGAGTCAGAGAAACCTCTTTGACCAAGAATCAAGCGTTCAATCTCCATACCTTTAAATTTAAGGATTTCAGATCCTGATGGAAAAAAGGACCTTGAGACAAAAGGTCTGGTCTTAACGGAAGAGTCCACGGTTGGCAAGAGGCCATCCGGACAAGATCCTCATACCAAAACCTGTGAGGCCATGCCGGAGCTACCAGCAGAACAAACGAGCATTCCTTCAGAATCTTGGAGATTACTCTTGGAAGAAGAACTAGAGGCGGAAAGATATAGGCAGGATGATACTTCCAAGGAAGTGAAAATGCATCCACTGCCTCCGCCTGAGGATCCCGGGATCTGGACAGATACCTGGGAAGTTTCTTGTTTAGATGAGAAGCCATCAGATCTATTTCTGGAAGTTCCCACATTTGAACAATCTGAAGAAATACCTCTGGGTGAAGAGACCATTCGCCCGGATGCAACGTTTGGCGACTGAGATAATCCGCTTTCCAATTGTCCATACCTGGGATATAAACCGCAGAGATTAGACAGGAGCTGGATTCCGCCCAAACCAAAATTCGAGATACTTCTTTCATAGCCAGAGGACTGTGAGTCCCTCCTTGATGATTGATGTATGCCACAGTTGTGACATTGTCTTATCTGAAAACAAATGAACAACTCTCTCTTTGGAAGAGGCCAAGACTGAAGAGCTCTGAAAATTGCACGGAGTTCCAAAATATTGATCGGAAATCTCACCTCCTGAGATTCCCAAACCCCTTGTGCCGTCAGATACCCCCACACAGCTCCCCAACCTGTAAAACTAGCATCTGTTGAGATTATAGTCCAGGTCGGAAGAACAAGAAGCCCCCTGAACTAAACGATGGTGATCTGTCCACCATGTCAGAGAGTGTCGTAAAATCGGTTTAAAGATATTAATTGAGATATCTTTGAGTAATCCCTGCACCATTGGTTCAGCATACAGAGCTGAAGAGGTCGCATGTGAAAACGAGCAAAGGAGATCGCATCTGATGCGGCAGTCCTAAGACCCAACATTTCCATGCATAAGGCTACCAAAGGGAATGATTGTGACTGAAGGTTTTGACAAGCTGATATCAATGTTAAACTTCTCTTGTCTGACAAGGACAGAGTCATAGACACTGAATTTATCTAGAAACCTAAAAAGGTTACCCTTGTCTGAGGAATCAATGAACTGATTGGTAAATTGATCCTCCAACCATGAACTTGAAGAAACAACACAAGTCGATTCGTATGAGATTCTACGAAAATGAGAAGACTGAGCAAGTACCAAGATATCGTCCAAATAAGGAAATACCAAAACCCTATTCTCTGATTACAGAAAGAAGGGCACCGAGAACCTTTGAAAAAAATTCTTGGAACTGAGGCTAGGCCAAACGGTAGAGCCACAAAACTGGTAATGCTTGTCTAAAAAGAGAATCTCAGACACTAAAAGTAATCTGGATGAATCGGAATATGCAGATACACATCCTGTAAATCTATTGTAGACATATAATGCCCTTGCTAAACAAAAGGCAGGATAGTCCTACAGTAACCATCTTGAATGTTGGTATCCTAACATAACGATTCAATAATGATAGATCCAGAACTGGTCTGAAGGAATTGACCTTCTTTGGTACAATGAAGAGATAAAATAAAACCCCAGCCCCTGTTCCAGAACTGGAACTGGCATAAATACTCCAGCCAACTCTAGATCTGAAACACATTTCAGAAATGCTGAGCCTTGCTGTGTTAACTGGGACACGGGAAAGAAAAGAATCTCTTAGCAGGAGGCCTTAACTTGAAGCCAATTCTGTACCTTTCTGAAACAATGTTTCTGAAACCAGAGATTAAGAACGGAATTGATCCAAATTTCTTTGAAGAAAACGTAATCTGCCCCATACCAGCTGAGCTGGAATAAGGGCCGCACCTTCATAGGTACTTAGGAGCTGGCTATAGGTTTCTATAAAGCTCGGATATATTCCAAACTGGAAATAGTTTCCAAACTGATACCGCTCCTGAGGATGAAGGATCAGGCTTTTGTTCCTTGTTGTGAGAAAAGGAACGAAATGATTATTTACCCTGGAAAGAAAGGGAAAGCAAAGTTGACTTAGAAGACATGTCAGCATTCCAAGTTTAATCCATAAAGCTTTTCTAGCTAAAATAGCTAGAGACATATACCTGACATCAACTCTAATGATATCAAAAGATGGTATCACCAATAAAATTATTAGCATGTTATAGAATAATAATAATGCTATAAAATTATGATCTGTTACTTGTTGCGCTAAAGCTTCTAACCAAAAAGTTGAAGCTGCAGCAACATCCGCTAAAAATATAGCAGGTCTAAGAAGATTACCTGAACATAAGTAAGCTTTT